>NC_064003.1:0-303030 GCF_932276165.1 Plutella xylostella
ACTAACCTAACCTAACTACCAAAACCTAACCTAACCTAACCTTAACCTAACCTAACCTAACCTAACCTAACCTAACAACCTAACCTAACCTAACCTAACCTAACCAACCTAACCTAACCTAACCTACCTAACCTAACCTAACCTAACCTAACCTAACCTACCTAACCTAACCTAACCTAACCTAACCTAACCTAACCTAACCAAACCTAACTAACCTAACCTAACCTAACCTAACCTAACCCTAACCTAACCTAACCTAACCTAACCTAACCTAACCTAACCTACCTAACCTAACCTAACCTAACCTAACCTAACCTAACCTAACTAACCTAACCTAACCTAACCTAACCTAACCTAACCTAACCTAACCTAACCTAACCTAACCTAACCTACCTAACCTAACCTAACCTAACCTTAACCTAACCTAACCTAACCTAACCTACCTAACCTAACCTAAACCTAACCTTAACCTAACCTAACCTAACCTAACCTAACCTAACCTAACCTAACCTACCTAACCTAACCTAACCTAACTCCTAAAAACCTAACCTAACCTAACCCTAACCTCTAACCTAACTAACCTAACCTAACCAAACCTAACCTAACCTAATCCTACCTACCTAACTAACCTAACCTAACCTAACCTAACCTAACCTAACCTAACCTAACCTAACCTAACCTAACCTAACCTAACCTAACCTAACCTAACCTAACCTAACCTACCTAACCTAACCTAACCTAACCCCTAACTAACCTAACCTAACCTTACAACCTAACCTAACCTAACCTAACCTAACCTAACCCTAACCTAACCTAACCTAACCTAACTACCTAACCTAACCTAACCTAACCTAACCTAACCTAACTAACCTAACCTAACCTAACCTAACCTACCTAACCTAACCTAACTAACCTAACCTAACCTAACCTAACCTAACCTAACCTAACCTAACCTAACCTAACCTAACCTACCTAACCTAACCTAACCTAACCTAACCTAACCTAACCTACCTAACCTAACCTAACTAACCTAACCTAACCTAACCTAACCTAACCTAACCTAACTAACCTAACCTAACCTAACCTAACCTAACCTTTTTTTTTTTTTTTTTTTTTTTTTTTACGTGGGGAAATGCCTAACGCAATACCCAGCCGCTCGGGGAAGCGATCTGGTTATGTCGGGCTTGCACCGACTAAAACCCCACGGTGGACTCCATCGCGCTTTTTGGAGGTGTCCCGGAACCGCCTTGTGGCATACTACCGGTAGCCTCCGCGCAGGCTGCTGTGAGAACAGCAGCACTCCTGAGGGAAGGATTTCCTACCCTCCGCAGTAGCACGCATCCACAATACGTGTTACCACGCCGCAGGACCCGCAACTCGACGCACTAAGGGTCTCCCGCCCCTCGTGCGCCTGCGACTCCAGGGCAGGGGTTACCGTAGCTCTATTGTAATGCCCGAACTACAGGGCGGGGCCCCCTTTAAGGCAGGGGATACCGTTTAAATATATTATTTCGCTCGACTCGCAGGGCGACAGAGATGCTATCTTCTGCCACCCCGGGGTCGGCGGCCTCTTCTTGCACGACGCCTAGCTGGGTCCTCCTGTTCCCGCTCGCGTTCTGCGTCTTCCTTTTGCGACATGACGGTCTCACAAAATGTGGAGAACGCACGCCAGGCAGGTCTGCTGCTTACGATCGCTGCAATTACTGCAGGCAGCGTTAGGTCCTGCCCGATGACCGCGCAGAGAGCGCTGCGCTCATCGGCCCAGGCCGGGCACTCCGCCAGTGTGTGCTCCGCGGAGTCCACTGCAGCGCCACATAGTGGTGAGCACGCTTGCGTCTCTTCCCTCCCGATCCGACACAGATACTTCCCGAAGCATCCGTGCCCGGAAAGCATCTGTGACACACGAAAGTGCACGACCCGTGCTCCCTATCTAGCCACTGTCGCAGAGCAGGGAGAATCGCGTCGATTGTGCGCCGGCCATAGGCTGATTCGTCGAGCCTTCTTGTCCATAATTCTATGGCATCGTCCACGTACCCGTCTCTCGCAGCCCCGATCTCTCTTGGTGCTGGACGCATGTCTGTCCGACGTGCTTCCTCCCGCCAGTGATACAGGGATGAGAGGACACCGGCATCTAAGTCCCACGGTAGGGATCCAGCAATCAGGCAAGCGGCTTCTGCGGAGATGGTGCAGTATGCCCGAATCACCCTTGAGGCCATCACTCTTTGCGCTCTGCGCAGATGGGTGATGTTCGACCTCGATAGGTTATCGGCCCACACAGGAGCACCGTACATGGCCATAGAACGCACGATGCCCATATAAAGCCGCCTGCAAGATGTTCTTGGCCCACCAAGGTTGGGCAAGAGCCTACTCAGTGCCGCACACGTGGCGACCAGTTTTATAGCCAGCCTTTCAAAATGGGCGGCAAAATTCCACCGGCTGTCCAGGACGAGTCCCAGATATTTCATCGTCGACTGGACAGCGATACGTTCTCCGCCAACTACTATGGCTGATCCAGGCGGAGGAGCATTTCGGGCCCCGTGGAAGCACAGGGCCTCTGACTTGTGTAGAGCTACCTCCAGCCCCAGCATTCGGATGCGGCGCACCATCTGGGCGACTCCAGCCGTTGCAAGAATGGCAGCATCCCTGAAAGTGATGCCCCGAGCCGTAATTAGGGTGTCGTCTGCGTAGCAGGTGGTCTCGATACCTCTGAGGGTCGCGCCACGCAGCACCCAGTCGTAGCCGATGTTCCACAGGAGCGGGCCAAGAACCGATCCCTGTGGGACGCCGCACGACATCGCCTTTCGGCCCCAAGCCTCCCGCCCAGGGTATGTAATAAACCTTTCGGAGAGGTAGGAGTCCACTATCTCTATCAGGTATTTGGGCATCCTGTGGTACCCAAATGCTTCCTTTATGCAGGGCCAGGGTAATGTGTTGAAGGCATTGGAAATGTCAAGTGACACCGCAATCATCACATCACCATCGCGCACTGCTTCGTCCGCCAAGGTCTTTACCCGCAGAATGGCATGGACAGTGGACCTACCCCTCCGGAAGCCGAACTGGTTTTCGGACAGGTTGGGTCCTTCTGACTCCAGATGTTCTGTAATGCGGTCGGCAATGATACGCTCAAAGAGCTTACCGACCTCATCTAGCAGCACGATTGGGCGGTATGCTGAGGGTGAATCTGCAGGCCGTCCCTCCTTCTGTAGCAACACTAGCTTGCCAGTCCGCCACTGCAGTGGGAAACTCCCCTGCTCTAGGCATTGTGACAGAAAGCAGAGGAATCTTGGCCCAAGGTGCTCCCTGAGAGCCAGGTACACCACACGGCCAGGGATGCCGTCAAGCCCAGGGGCGGCTTTTCGCGTGCGGAGTCTATGAAGGGCTACTCGAAGCTCCGCTTCCGTTACAGGAGGAACAAGATTCTCCTCCGTTGGGTCCAACACGACTGCCATCGATGGTGGGGCATGTGGGGGCCTCGTCGGAAAGAGAGCCGAGGTCACTTCATTCACTAGCTCGGGCCGAAGACTTTGAGTCAGTGGTGGAGCCCAGGTGCGGAGCTTTTTTCTCGCAGCCCTGTACGGCCGGCCCCAGGGATCCACGTCTAGGGCCTCCAGCATCTCATTACGAGCAGCCTCCTTGGACCGCCGTATTGCAATTTTTATTGCCTTCTTGGCTGCCTTGTATACGGCAAATAGGGCAACTTCTTCGGCGTCTGGGGGGACATCGTTCCTACGCCTGGTTCGTCTTCTGTGTCGGGTATACTGGCGACGAGCCGACATACACGCGCGGCGTAGTTCCGCGATTTCAGAAGACCACCAGTACATTTTCTTCTTGGGAGGAATTGGTCTGGCGCGAGGCATAGCTGCATCGCATATTTGCGACAGAGTCTCCCGGAACCAGTTGGCTTCATCATCTACATGCGGAAGGCTTTCCGGGCTTGATGCCCAAGCATGGACGATGGCCGCTTCTTCTAGTGCTTCTCGGTCCAGGCGGTGTAATACCCAACGGGGACCGGCGCCACATATATTGGTCCAGCGTGTGGTATCCAGTGTTGCGGAGACGTCGTATCGGATATACCGATGGTCTGACAGAGTCTCCACATTCACTATAACCCTCCAGCCCTGGACACGGGGCTCCAGTGCGGGGCTCGCGAACGTGACATCCACAATGGAACCCCCATTGTGACGCACACAAGTCCATTCTGACCCCCGGTTGAGAACAGAAAGTCCCACCTGGGCAAGCCAATCCTCCATAGGCTCAGCACGCTCATTGCGTACCGGGGATCCCCACGCCTCTGATTTCCCGTTCAGGTCTCCTGCCACAATGACTGGGTATGGTCGACTTTGCAGAACCAGTGATCCAAGCTCCGCGAGGAAATGTTCAAAGTCCGCCACATTCCTGTTGGGCGAGAAATAGCATCCAATGATCACTATTCCGCCCAACAGTGCCGCCACGCATCCCCTTCCCTTTGTTACCTTTTCAAAAGGAGGGGAGCCAACGGCACCCCGCGAAACCAGGGCCACCGTTCCATCCCGGTCCGAGACCCAGTCTGGAGGCACATAGTATGGCTCGGACACCACCGCCAAGTGTATCAGCCACTGCGCCATGCTCTGGTACAGTAAGTCCTGAGCGCTTTCACAGTGGTTGATATTTGCCTGGAGAACTCTGAGGGCCATCTAGCTGGACATTGTTTCTTCCACCGCCGCTGCAGCTTCAGTATTAGCCGAGGCACTGGTTGGCAGCGGTTGTGTGGCCGCCAAGGTCTTCTTCCGCTGTTTCTTCGAGGGAGGAACGCAGGCTTTGCCACCCACCCTGTGGTTGGCCGGTTTACCAGCGGCACTGCATATGGAGCAGTGAGGGTCGGCATTGCAGGTGCTGGCCTTGTGGCCAGGCTGCCCACAGCGGTAGCAAGTGTTACTGCGGTCCACCTCCGACTGGCAACAGACGCCAACGTGTCCTGCCTCAAGGCAACGGTAGCACCGCATTGTCTTCGGTGGCTGCAGTTTTACCGAGGCTGACGTCCAACCAATCCTGAGGTGTTTAGCCTTGTTGATTTTTTGAGCAGCAGCGACGGGACAGCTAGCCCACACACTGCCCGTGGTAGAAGGTCCCATACGTAACTCTCCTACTTTTATTTGCTCTTTAGGGCATCCTCCGACAAGGGCAATTGCCTCAACCACCTCTTCCGAGGTTGAAGAGTCATCCAGACCGTATATGCGTAGACTCGCACACTTTGTGGGCCTAGACACTTTTACAGTCTCAGATCCTATAACTTTTTCGATCTCTGCTGCCAAAGCGTCGGCAGCGGGCTTGCTTGAAATTCCCGGAATTTCAAGGATGCGGGCACCCGTGGCTGCATTCCTAATCCGCATCCCTGAAACTCCAAGGCTAGAGAGATCGATCTTGGACTTCGCCTCAGTTAGGACTTTGGCGTAGGTCATTCCCCTGCCCGCCGCTTCCGGCTGTAAGGTTACAACCACGACCTGAGACCGTGGAGGTCTTAGTTTAATATTCGGGGGTTCCCTAGCAGGCCCTTTAGTGGACGCTGCCACTGTCGCCCGTTTCTTGGTTCCACGCTTAACAACAGTAGTCCAAGTCTCCCCGCTCCTATTTGGCCGATCGGGTTGTGAGGGTGAGTCTTGGTCCACTGGTGCTGGCACATTGGGTGCCACATTTGGTGCGGGCCCACTAGGTTTCTTGCCTCTTTTTCTTTTGGACTTCTTTTTCTTGTGGCTTGGTCCGGGTTGTTGAGCCACTATACCGCCTTTTGGCGTCTGGATCTGCTTCTTTGCAGCCTCCGCCTTCTTTTTATCTGCAGCTAAAGGAGGGCGCATCGGAGGAGCGGATGGTAGACGCGACTCTAATGAGGAGAGCTTGGCATCCACCATGTTCCCCACCTCCAGCATTATAGCACGCGCAAACTCGGCGAATTCTGGTCTCACCCGCTCCGCCGGCGGCCCAGCCCGGCTGGGTTGGCTTGGTTGTACCGTCCGTGGCGGTGAAACCTGACGTGCCTCATCAATTTGCCTAGGGGCTACCGAGGGAACAGGGGAGGGGGATCGGCGTCCATTCGCTGCTTCGAAGCCGGAGCGAAGAGTCTGGAACTCCCTTCGCAGGTCCGCTTGTTCCGCTCTGAGTGCCTCGTTCTCCCTTCTCAGGCGCTCGACCTCGGACTGCAGGCGATTATTATCAGCCTGCAGTTTAGCCACCTCTTCGTTTGTAGTCCGAACACTAAGAGTTTTCACAGCCGTGGAAATTGCCTCGACGGAATCTTTTATCGCCCGCACAAAGGTGCCCTTTAGGTTTCGGGACTTTTTCCCCACGTCCATGATAACATCCAAGTTATTGGCTATAACTGTCTGCAAGTCAGCAGACAGTCTATTATCGCCATCCCCAAGTGTTTGGGAGATGGCCTGATCCAACCGGGAAAACGACTCTCTGGCTTTCAGAGAATGGTTTGCAACCTCTTCTTCCAAGCGGAGCCGTAATTCTTTCTCCTTGGCTGCCGCGAGTTCAGCTTTGGCCTTTGCTAAGCCAACATATTGGCCAGTGGTAGGCGGCCTGCCTCGGCCCCTTTTGGGTGTGCCAATCTTGTTAGGCGCACCGCTCGGGCTTCCTCCTGAGCCGCTTCCAGAGTCGAAGACCGCAGATCGTTTACGTTTTTGGGACCTACTCTGCCAATATTTGCCAGAGGGACCCACTATCTCCTCGTCTGCAGTGCTCTCCGCGCTGTCTGTAGATTCTGCAGACTCTAGCATGACCACACTAGCCTCGCTTACATGGGCGGAAGACTCGAGCGATCGACCCCTGCCGCTTCGGATCGATCCCTTAGAGACCCCGTCCCTTTTTCCTCCCTTTTTGGCGCGAGCGCCTTGGCCAGAGCCCTGAACCGATTCCGGGGTGGTGGAACCCGGTCTCAGTCCAGTTTGCTCCGCGGGCTTTCCGCCCGCTTTAGTGCCTAAAGTGTGTGCCTTAGCACAATGTTCATAACTACTACTCCTACTACTCTCCTCTCCCTCTTCAACCTCAAAACTTAACCTACTTAAACTACGCCTCCTACTATCTACAACGTCGTCTTCATCTTTGTTGGATTGTTGCATGTTTAGATCCCACGAGTATGAACATTTTAAAATATCCCTAATACACCTGGAGTGCGGGACTTCTCCAGGGTTGGTCGTTAACGACGGAGATACTCCCCCGCCTCCTACCCTTGCGAGTAGGAGCCTGACGCCACGCTAGACTCGTAGGTACCACAACGCCAGTAACTTGAGGATTTTTATTGAGGTTTTCTCCTCTTGAGCCGGCCGATTAAGGCAAGCTCCCTGGTCCCAGGCCGCGAGACATGACCACGTCACCTTGGGATAACAGGTTTGCCGGCGGTGGCTTGTAGAAAAGCCTGTCTAGCAGCCTGTGAATTCACAGACCTAAGACCCGCCGCCCGTGGTTTTTGAAGAGGTTGTCTCCTCGTGGCCCCTATCACGAACTGTGAGAGCGGCCCCCGTTCCTCGGAAATATCCAAGGGTTACGGGTTGCCCGGAAACTAATCAAATAGCACCGCGCACGGGCGATTCCGCCTCCACCTTGGATTTTTTACAGAGGTTTTCTCCTCGCAGCCCCTCCCACACAAGGAGAGCGGCCCCCGACCCTATGATGTCCCACCACAGTACATCCAGGGTTACGGGTGGCGTAAGCAAAAGCATGCCCGTGGCTGGACACGCTAGCCGCCCATGGGTTCCTCTTGGTTTCACCGTATCAGTCGAGTTATAGCGGCAGACCCGACAGTTACAGCTACTCAGCCCCCCCGGCACGACAAGCCGAGAACCCTTCGGGGGGGAACCTAACCTAACCTAACCTAACCTAACCTAACCTAACCTAACCTAACCTAACCTAACCTAACCTAACCTAACCTAACCTAACCTAACCTAACCTAACCTAACCTAACCTAACCTTTTTTTTTTTTTTTTTTTTTTTTTTTTTTAAGTGGGGAAATGCCTAACGCATACCCAGCCGCTCGGGGAAGCGACTGGGTTATGTCGGGCTTGCACCGACTAAAACCCCACGGTGGGCTCCATCGCGCATTTTGGAGGTGTCCCGGGAACCGCCATGTGGCATACTACCGGTAGCCTCCGCGCAGGCTGCTGTGAGAACAGCAGCACTCCTGAGGGAAGGATTTCCCTTCCCTCCGCAGTAGCACGCATCCACTATACGTGTTACCACGCCGCAGGACCCACAACTCGACGCACTAAGGGTCTCCCGCCCCTCGTGCGCCTGCGACTCCAGGGCCCCTTTGAGGCAGGGGTTACCGTAGCTCTATTGTAATGCCCGAACTACAGGGCGGGGTCCCCTTTAAGGCAGGGGATACCGTTTATATCGCTCGACTCGCAGGGCGACAGAGATACTATCTTCTGCCACCCCGGGGTCGGCGGCCTCTTCTTGCACGACGCCTAGCTGGGTCCTCCTGTTCCCGCTCGCGTTCTGCGTCTTCCTTTTGCGACATGACGGTCTCACAAAATGTGGAGAACGCACGCCAGGCATGTCTGCTGCTTACGATCGCTGCAATTACTGCAGGCAGCGTTAGGTCTTGCCCGATGACCGCGCAGAGAGCGCTGCGCTCATCGGCCCAGGCCGGGCACTCCGCAAGTGTGTGCTCCGCGGAGTCCACTGCAGCACCACAGTGGTGGCACGCTTGCGTCTCTTCCCTCCCTATCCTACACAGATACTTCCCGAAGCATCCGTGCCCGGAAAGCATCTGTGACACACGGAAAGTGCACGACCCGTGCTCCCTATCTAGCCACTGTCGCAGAGCAGGGAGAATCGCGTCGATTGTCCGCCGGCCATAGGCTGATTCGTCGAGCCTTCTTGTCCATAATTCTATAGCATCGTCCATGTACCCGTCTCTCGCAGCCCCGATCTCTCTTGGTGCTGGACGCATGTCTGTCCGACGTGCTTCCTCCCGCCAGTGATACAGGGATGAGAGGACACCGGCATCTAAGTCCCACGGTAGGGATCCAGCAATCAGGCAAGCGGCTTCTGCGGAGATGGTGCAGTATGCCCGAATCACCCTTGAGGCCATCACTCTTTGCGCTCTGCGCAGATGGGTGATGTTCGACCTCGATAGGTTATCGGCCCACACAGGAGCACCGTACATGGCCATAGAACGCACGATGCCCATATAAAGCCGCCTGCAAGATGTTCTTGGCCCACCAAGGTTGGGCAAGAGCCTACTCAGTGCCGCACACGTGGCGACCAGTTTTATAGCCAGCCTTTCAAAATGGGCGGCAAAATTCCACCGGCTGTCCAGGACGAGTCCCAGATATTTCATCGTCGACTGGACCGCGATACGTTCTCCGCCAACTACTATGGCTGATCCAGGCGGAGGAGCATTGCGGGCCCCGTGGAAGCACAGGGCCTCTGACTTGTGTAGAGCTACCTCCAGCCCCAGCATTCGGATGCGGCGCACCATCTGGGCGACACCAGCCGTTGCAAGAATGGCAGCATCCCTGAACGTGATGCCTCGAGCCGTAATTAGGGTGTCGTCTGCGTAGCAGGTGGTCTCGATACCTCTGAGGGTCGCGCCACGCAGCACCCAGTCGTAGCCGATGTTCCACAGGAGCGGGCCAAGAACCGATCCCTGTGGGACGCCGCACGACATCGCCTTTCGGCCCCAAGCCTCCCGCCCAGGGTATGTTATAAACCTTTCGGAGAGGTAGGAGTCCACTATCTCTATTAGGTATTTGGGCATCCTGTGGTACCCAAATGCTTCCTTTATGCAGGGCCAGGGTAATGTGTTGAAGGCATTGGAAATGTCAAGTGACACCGCAATCATCACATCACCATCGCGCACTGCTTCGTCCGCCAAGGTCTTTACCCGCAGAATGGCATGGACAGTGGACTTACCCCTCCGGAAGCCGAACTGGTTTTCGGACAGGTTGGGTCCTTCTGACTCCAGATGTTCTGTAATGCGGTCGGCAATGATGCGCTCAAAGAGCTTACCGACCTCATCTAGCAGCACGATTGGGCGGTATGCTGAGGGTGAATCTGCAGGCCGTCCCTCCTTCTGTAGCAACACTAGCTTGCCAGTCCGCCACTGCAGTGGGAAACTCCCCTGCTCTAGGCATTGTGACAGAAAGCGGAGGAATCTTGGCCCAAGGTGCTCCCTGAGAGCCAGGTACACCACACGGCCAGGGATGCCGTCAAGCCCAGGGGCGGCTTTTCGCGTTCGGAGTCTGTGAAGGGCTACACGAAGCTCCGCTTCCGTTACTGGAGGAACATGATTATCCTCCGCTGGTTCCAACACGGCCGCCATCGATGGTGGTGCATGTGGAGGCCTCGACGGAAAGAGGGCCGATGTCACCTGATCCACTAGCTGGGGCCGGAGACTTTGTGTCAACGGTGGAGCCCAGGGGCGAAGCTTTTTCCTCGCAGCCCTGTACGGTCGGCCCCAAGGATCCACGTCTAGAGCCTCCAGCATCTCATTCCGAGCAGCCTCCTTAGACCGCCGTATAGCAATTTTAATTGCCTTCTTGGCTGCCTTATAAGCGGTGAGTAGGGCAATTTCTTCTGCGTCTGGGGGCACATCGTTGCTGCGCCTGGTTCGTCTTCGGTGTCGGGTGTACTGGCGGCGGGCCGACATGCACGCGCGGCGTAGATCTGCGATTTCGGAAGACCACCAGTACATTTCCTTCTTGGGAGGAATTGGTCTGGCGCGAGGCATAGCCGCATCGCATATTTGCGACAGAGTCTCCCGGAACCAGTTAGCTTCGTCATCTACATGCGGGAGGCTTTCCGGGCTTGATGCCCAAGCATGGACGATGGCCGCTTCCTCTAGTGCTTCTCGGTCCAGGCGGTGTAATACCCACCGGGGGCCGGCACCACATATATTGGTCCAGCGTGTGGTATCCAGTGTTGCGGAGACATCGTATCGGATGTACCGATGGTCTGACAGAGTCTCCACATTCACTATAACCCTCCAGCCCTGGACACGGGACTCCAGTGCGGGACTCGCAAACGTGACATCCACAATGGAACCCCCATTGTGACGCACACAAGTCCATTCTGACCCCCGGTTGAGAACAGAAAGTCCCACCTGGACTAGCCAATCCTCCATAGGCTCAGCACGCTCATTGCGCACCGGGTATCCCCACGCCTCTGATTTCCCGTTCAGGTCTCCTGCCACAATGACTGGGTATGGTCGACTTTGCAGAACCAGTGATCCTAGCTCCGCGAGGAAATGCTCAAAGTCCGCCACATTCCTGTTGGGCGAGAAATAGCATCCAATGATCACTATTCCGCCCAACAGTGCCGCCACGCATCCCCTGCCCTTTGTTACCTTTTCAAAAGGAGGGGAGCCAACGGCACCCCGCGATACCAGGGCCACCGTTCCATCCCGGTCCGAGACCCAGTCTGGAGGCACAAAGTATGGCTCGGACACCACCGCCAAGTGTATCAGCCACTGCGTCATGCTCTGGTACAGTAAGTCCTGAGCGCTTTCACAGTGGTTGATATTCGCCTGGAGAACTCTGAGGGCCATCTAGCTGGACATTGTTTCTTCCACCGCCGCTGCAGCTTCAGCATTAGCCGAGGCACTGGTAGGCAGCGGTTGTGTGGCCGCCAAGGTCTTCTTCCGCTGCTTCTTCGAGGGAGGAACGCAGGCTTTGCCACCCACACTGTGGTTGGCCGGTTTACCAGCGGCACTGCATATGGGACAGTGAGGGTCGGCATTGCAGGTGCTGGCCTTGTGGCCAGGCTGCCCACAGCGGTAGCAAGTGTTACTGCGGTCCACCTCCGACTTGCAACAGACGCCAACGTGTCCTGCCTCAAGGCAACGGTAGCATCGCATTGTCTTCGGTGGCTGCAGTTTTACCGAGGCTGACGTCCAACCAATCCTGAGGTGTTTAGCCTTGTTGATTTTCTGAGCAGCAGCGACGGGACAGCTAGCCAACACACTGCCCGTGGTGGAAGGTCCCATACTTAATTCTCCAACTTTTATTTGCTCTCTAGGGCATCCTCCGACAAGGGCAATTGCCTCAACCACCTAACCT
Source organism: Plutella xylostella (assembly GCF_932276165.1). Lineage (NCBI taxonomy): Eukaryota > Metazoa > Arthropoda > Insecta > Lepidoptera > Plutellidae > Plutella > Plutella xylostella. Next base: position 12,039 of record NC_064003.1, read on the forward strand.
AACCTAACCTAACCTAACCTAACCTAACCTAACCTAACCTAACCTAACCTAACCTAACCTAACCTAACCTAACCTAACCTAGCCTGAAAATGAAAATGAAAATGAAAATGAAAATGAAAATGAAAATGAAAATGAAAATGAAAATGAAAATGAAAATGAAAATGAAAATGAAAATGAAAATGAAAATGAAAATGAAAATGAAAATGAAAATGAAAATGAAAATGAAAATGAAAATGAAAATGAAAATGAAAATGAAAATGAAAATGAAAATGAAAATGAAAATGAAAATGAAAATGAAAATGAAAATGAAAATGAAAATGAAAATGAAAATGAAAATGAAAATGAAAATGAAAATGAAAATGAAAATGAAAATGAAAATGAAAATGAAAATGAAAATGAAAATGAAAATGAAAATGAAAATGAAAATGAAAATGAAAATGAAAATGAAAATGAAAATGAAAATGAAAATGAAAATGAAAATGAAAATGAAAATGAAAATGAAAATGAAAATGAAAATGAAAATGAAAATGAAAATGAAAATGAAAATGAAAATGAAAATGAAAATGAAAATGAAAATGAAAATGAAAATGAAAATGAAAATGAAAATGAAAATGAAAATGAAAATGAAAATGAAAATGAAAATGAAAATGAAAATGAAAATGAAAATGAAAATGAAAATGAAAATGAAAATGAAAATGAAAATGAAAATGAAAATGAAAATGAAAATGAAAATGAAAATGAAAATGAAAATGAAAATGAAAATGAAAATGAAAATGAAAATGAAAATGAAAATGAAAATGAAAATGAAAATGAAAATGAAAATGAAAATGAAAATGAAAATGAAAATGAAAATGAAAATGAAAATGAAAATGAAAATGAAAATGAAAATGAAAATGAAAATGAAAATGAAAATGAAAATGAAAATGAAAATGAAAATGAAAATGAAAATGAAAATGAAAATGAAAATGAAAATGAAAATGAAAATGAAAATGAAAATGAAAATGAAAATGAAAATGAAAATGAAAATGAAAATGAAAATGAAAATGAAAATGAAAAAAAAATATGAAAAAATGAAAATGAAAATGAACGGTAATACGGCGGATTTAACGATCCGGCTGTGACATTGACATTGAAAAGTAGTTAAATTTACACTAAGCAGGTATTTGTGTGTGTGTGTGTGTGTGTGTTAGGTATTTGATAAACACAAACAAAGCATAGGTAGTATTTAGTTCGTATTTTTTTGACAGGTGCCATTTTTTAAACCAGTCAAATATATGACATCTGTCAAAAAAGTTACTTAGTAAGTATTTGTCGAAGTACTTATTACTTCCATGGGTAGGTAATAGGAGGGAGTGACATCACTCACATGCACTGACACCTTGTACTAATGTACTCCCTTGCGGGGTAGGCAGAGGTGCATTGCTGCACCCACTTTTCGCCAGAGTGTTATTATGTCAGTCCCAATGTAATAGGGGACGGGCCTATTGCCATATTACGGGCAAGCCACTGTCAGTAATCTACTAAGTTCTCCGAAGACGGCTGACATTGGCCCACCTTTTTCGCGTTTTATGCTGCCATTAGAATAAAGCCTGCTGTTCACGCCGACGCCTCCTTATTACGAGCGTCGGGCTCTATGCCCGGCGCTTTACGTTTAGAAGAAGAATATATCAATGTCAATCAATACGAAAATAACAACACGAAGAAATCACTAATATAATTCTAAAACATAATTCTTAATTCTAATACCTTGTAAAATACGTTCTTTAATATACTACTACTAAGCAAATGCAAATCTTTATTATCATCTTCATCAACGTCACGCTCATCGACCCTCGTCTTCGAGTCTTCGCCAACACCTGCTCCTATCACCAATGAGTCACTGAAAATGTTAAAATTGTTAAAATCTTTATTGAAAACATCCAAGACCCGAGAACAAATATCTGTGTTTAAACAAATATCTGCCCCAGCCGGGAATCGAACCCGGGACCATCGGCTCAGTAGTCAGGTCACTAACCACTACGCCAGTGTTTTTCAACCTTTTTCATGATGCGACCCGCCTGGTATAAAAAAATATTTCGCGACCCCCTTAACCTTTTCGGTTTTTTATCATGTATGAATGTGTATGCACAGTATTCCCAATATTCATTCCATACGACGTAAGTATTTATGGTCTCCATGATTAGGATTCGAAGTACACGCATAATTTTAGATTTACATACATCGGATACCTATGTGTCGCCATACGGTACATAGGTACGACTAATGCCATTGCAACTTTTTTATTTTAATATCTTGAATAAAAAATCTAAGGGTGAAATGAAAATGAAAAATACAAAATACCTGGCTTTACAAAAAAAAAATACTTGTGGTTGTCGTCTTTGATCCAGGCAGAAAGGCCTCCCACGCTGCGTTTCCCTGTTTGTGGTCTGCACTCGAGAACTCGTTTACCCCAACGGTTATTGGTACTTCGGCAGATATGACCAGCCCACTGCCACTCAGCTTGCACATTTTGACTGCTATGTCGGTCATCTTAATCCTCTGACGGAAAACCTCATTTCTAGCCTTTTTATCATAGAAACCCCAAGCATAGCTCTCTCCATAGTACGCTGACTCTAAATCGGTGAACCAGTCCTACCGTCAGTGTCCACGTCTCTGCACCATACGTCATCACTGGCAGGATGCACTGGTTGAAATATTCTGTCTTCAGGCTCTGAGGGATGGCCGAGGAGAATAATGTGACAAAGTTTCCCGAATGCAGCCCAACCCAGTTGGATGCGCCTTGCAGCCTCCTTGTCGAAGTTGCTTCTGCCTAGGCGAATAGTCTGCCCGAGCTAGATATATTCTTTCACAACTTTGATATTTGCCTCACCAACAATCACCGGCTCCGGTTCGATGTGAGCATTGTATATGACTTTCATGTTGTCCAAGTTTATACCCCGAAGCCTACACGTTGGGAAGCAGCATTAAGATCACTTCCATCATCATCTTAATTCTGCCGTAATAACGATGTGGTCCGCGAAGAGAAGGTGTGACAAAATAATGTACTCGCCATTGGTGATCAGTTTTGGAGATATCACATCCCCCTGTCGCACTCCTCGTTGCAGTTGGTTGGTTGGTTGGTCTAGTCTTGTGGTCGTGTACTTGGACAGTCATAGTAGCGGCATCGCACAGACACCTCAACACTTCGATATAGCGCCAGTCGATTTGAAATCTCTGCAACGCTTCCAAAACTGCCCAGGTCTCGATGAAGTTGAAGGCATTTGCTTAGTCCACAAAGGCTAGAGACAGAGGCTGATTATACTCTTCGGTCTTCTGTAAAATCTGCCTTACTGTGTGGATGTGGTCTATTGTACTAAAACAGATCCACGATGGGATAAATTAATTACTTAATAAAAAACAAGCTCAAACAATTAACGCTCGTCTCAGAATATGTTTTTTTTTGTTTATAAAATATTAAAATGTTTATCATGATCCTTTGGTTAAAGTAAGAAAAAATAATTAAAAATATTTTTAAAGTAAGAGTAATACTTAATAATTATTTTTTTTTTAATTTAGTAAATAAATACTAATTGTCTTTTTTTATATTTTACCAAAGTACTCAGTTTTTTCGCCCTTTGACGACCCCCCTACAGAAGCTTCGCGACCCCCCGGGGGGTTGCGACCCACAGGTTGAAAAACACTGCACTACGCCATTCGGTCGTCCTGACATCGGAGTGACATCCAACTAAAATATCCCCAGATCACACTAAATTTTTCCCTGAAATTATACAATTTTGACTGTTTTGCTAAAAATCTTGTTGTTTGTAATGATTTTTAAAAATAATAATATTGGTCTACACAATCAAACGCCTTCGACAGATCACAGAAGACTCCAATAGCATCGTGATGGTCTTCCCAGGCGTCAAATATGTGCTTAATTAACGCAGTACCGGCATCGGTTGTTGATTTGCCTTTTGTAAAACCATACTGCTGGCTATGAAACAATCGAGCTTCATTGAAATTCAAAAGCATCTGACTGAGTATGACCCTCTCAAATATTTTACTCAAAACTGGAAGAACCGAGACAGGCCTGAAATTTGCAGGGTCCTCCATATCCCCACTTTTGAACAGAGGTATAATTTTACTAAATTTCATAAGATCTGGGAACACACCTTCAGCAATACATTTATTAAACATGTTAGCCAAAATTGGGGAGATTTTATTAATAATAGAAAGAACAAAAACTGACATTCCCCACAATTCTTCAGTTTTCTTCATATTTAATGACTTAAATGTTTTTATAATAGTTAATGTATTAATATATCTGAATTTAAATTCCTTATCGGTTGAAGGTGCGTTCTCCTTCGTCAGGGTTTCAGCTGCTGCAGCCGAAGAATCTAGGTTACACGTAGTCTCTAAAGGAATGTTCGTAAAAAACTCTTCAAAGACCCTCGCCACCGCGTCATTCGATGTTATAATGTCATTGCCTACCTTCAAAGATAAATTTGTCTCGCGTGTTCGATTCTTCCCCATTTCGTTATTAATAATAGTCCAAACGGCCTTAGATTTGTTAGCAGAATCTTTTATCTTGTTATTAATAAAAATTGTCTTCGCACAGTGACAGACACATTTATACATCTTGCTATATTTCTTCACATAAGATTGAAAGTCAGGGCGGAGTATGAATGTTTTCATCTCATACAGATCATATAATGTCGCCCTGCTTTTGCGAATACCATCTGTAGCCCAGTCACAAAATTTAATTTTATTGTCAATCAAAACTTCCTTCGTTTCAAAATTACTCTCAAACTCATGAGCTATTATCTTAAACAAGTTACTATACATCTTATTAGAATTGCAATCTAATTTAACATTCGGAAGTTTTTCGTCTAGTTTCTTCAAGTAATTGTCAATTTTCTTTGTAGTAATCGGTCTGCATCTCACCTTAGTTTTATTTGTCTTGTCAGTGTTTACTAATGTAATGGTCTGCCCACTGTGGTCTGACCTCAGACAATTAATCACACTACTGTTTTTAAACTCACAGTTACAGAATAGGTTATCTAGACAAGTGGCTGACGTGGGTGTAATTCTAGTTGGTTCTAGAAAAACATTAAGAAGATTAAATGATTTAAAAAGTAACAATAATTTCGACCTATTAGGAGAGTCACCTAATAAGTCAACATTAAAGTCACCACACACTATTACTTCCTTTTTACTATTGGATTGGAAGGTAACCTTACAACATCCTCCATGACAGTCTCAAAGGTAATAAAATCACCAGTAGTTGGCCTGTAGGTACATACTATTATATACTTATTTAGCTCTGCACATGAAATTTATATAATGGTGTTTAACAGAAAGAGCAACTACACTACACGACACGGGACTACATTAATGGTTAAAGTTGACCACGGATCAAAAACCCGGCCCTAAGCAATATACGATATTTAACGGGATACGAGTGTTGCAAAAATGCGTTTTTTTTACTTTAATTTTGTTAAAAGTAACGGTCTTATTCATAAAAAGTTACGGGAGACCTATAGGCCTGCTATAAGCAAATGTCAAAAAAACTTTATTCATAAACGATCAATAGCGCTAAAGAACTCTCCAACTGATTCGTAAAACCTTGATATGCTAAAGTTGGCTGGACCCTACAATACACCTTCCGTAAACCTCCTCTTGTACAAAAACATGGCGGCCGGTCAACAGCTGTTCTGCTTTATTGACGATTTGACATTTGTTGTGAGTTAATATTTGCTGAAAATAAGTTGCCATGGTAACGTAAAAATTTAATTTTTTTTTTGTGGGCTTGGCCACTGCGCCTTTAAGCCAACGTAAACTTTTTTAAGTGCCGCGCCGTGGCTAACATAGATAATAGAGATTGATAAATGAATGAAAGTTTTCGCTATTTTTGTTTATGGTTTCGTCGGACCGGCAACTTAATAGGGTAAATGTCAAAATGTTTGGTCTGTGAAATCTATTAGCATCACTATAGTTATTGAAGGTTTACGGAACTATTATGAATAGAGATTTTTACGAAACCTCAAATAGGCTTAATGTGTTCCGTAACTATTGAGCTCAGTAAACCTACTTTAAGGTTTTTTTATGAATAAGACCGTAAGGTTTTTGTAAGGCGGAAGAGTTTCATACAAAGGAAGTAGTCTTAACTGTGGTCAGACTATTGAACTAAACAGTAACAACTAGGACTAAGGAAGCTGCACGGCGCAGCCAACTGGGTCAGGCTATATTCGGGAAGCTTTGTCACATATTTTCCGTTTTACAGCCCATGTATGTGTGGTATACTCATAACTATCAATTTGCGACACCAGAGCGGTAGGTACTTATACTGACTTGCAGTTTATTTGAGTTGGTCAATTAGTGCATGTTGAGCGTCGCTGCACGCGCGTCGTTAGCCGAGAATTTGTCATAAGAGTCGGCATTATGTAGCGGTGACGTGAGCAGAGGGCAGAGGGATGGGCGCATGCGCGGGGGGCGCGGGGCGCGCGGGGCGGGGGCGCGGCGCCGGGCGGCAGTGCCCGCCGGACCGCAGCATGGAGCGCGCCCAGCCCGCCCCCGCGCCCTTCGCGCCCCCCGTGCGCCCCCTCGTGCGCCCCGACGAGACCGGCGAGGTGGACACCACCAGGTCACCACCAGCTCTCTGACACACACACACACACGCAGCGCCGCTGTCGTTGAGCACAATTTGTCAGAAAGTAGCCTTCTGCTCGTTACGTACTTGACGTAATTTTCCTTATGTAGGCTCCTCGAGTGCTCGGCATACACTTACAATCCCTGCTGTTATTTTTCTTTTACTCTGCTTTGGCTATCTAAATATCGTTAGCTTTATTCCATTATATATCCGATATCCCTGTCTATAAATACGAATATTTTCGCCGTATAGATAAATATAAAGTATGCTAAGTGTTAGGCTTAGGTAAGGTGATCGTAAACAGAAGTCCTAGAGCATCATGGCGCTTTGGAAATCTGTGATTGAGTACATGAATCATGAACAGGAAGCGATTGTGCGTTTAGTTGTTGTGAGTGGTGGTCGCTGGAGACGGCGGGAGCTGCGGGCGGGGCGCGGGGGGCGGGGGCAGGGCTCGCGGTATCGAGCGGCCCGCGCCTGCGCCCCGCGCCCCGCGCCCCCCCCCCGCCTGGCTCTCACCGTGCACTGCCTGCGAGCAGCTTCCTGAAGGAATGCCCTCAGCCTCCACCAGCTCCTCACCGGCGACTCCGCCTCACTCGGGCACTGACGTCACATGAAATAAGTACACCACTAGCTGACCATGAACACCTACACTTAGTTAACTTCTTGAAATCTATTTTTAGATTCAGCTCACCTGAAACAAGGCGTTTGATACGTATTGATTTGCCAGATTTAATCATATCGCTTCGCTTCAGCCTCCCGACTCCTGACAGCCCAGATATCGATCATATTTCAGATGCTGAGATGTAATATAAATTCAATGTTTACCTTGTCTTTGAGCTTGGGGTCTAATTTCGAAATCGTTTCGCATACTTACTTAGGTAGGTAGGTACACTTACGTACCTAACGACCATAAATCTTTATTTCAAATTAAGTATAGTTTTAGTTAACTACATATTTAAGATTAAATATGAAGTAGGTACTTATAATGAAAAAATCTGGTGTAAGTAAGTAATTAAGTATACACTCACGGGAAATGAAACAGTTCCAGTGTGAAAATTACCAAATAACTCCTAAATGGATATAAATAACTTAATGACGCTTTAATACATAAAACGGTGCATCAGAATATAACCAAGTAAAATATAAATATTTTGTTCAAATTTATTATTAAACATCTTTAAAAAAATTGGAGGTAGGTATAAATTGCTGTCAGCATTTTGTAAGTGGAACAGTCTCTTTGCACTTGAGTGTATTATAGCGGATTGCTACAGTTGCGTAGAGTACATTACCGGTGGCTGTAAAACACTGTACTGGCTTTTAATCAACTTAATTATTAAATAATCTAAGAGAGAAAAAAAAAAACACCTACCTACTCTTGGTATGTGAACTAACAAGTTATAAGTAACAATTTACTATGTAATTTCTTATATCGCAGAATCATCAATATCTCTTTATTTACCCTAAAACTAGTTAATAACTGATGTTCATAAACAAAACAAACATTACAAAGAAAGTAGGTAAAAGTCACAAATAAGACCAGACAGAATTACTCACGCAAGCGCTACGTCCTTAGCGAGGCGTAAAACATGGCTGTTTTTGGCATCATTTACCTTGGTCAGTTTTTCTTTCAGTAATTTCAGCATTCGTCGTGAACATGTACTTATTATACTTAGGTAGGTATGCTTAAAAACGATTAAACCAAAATATTGTTTAGACCTAAAATCGTATTTGGTCGGTGTTGTGGTCGCGAACTTCACGTCGCCTGGACAATACCATCCCATTTTTTTTATTTTCACTCACCTTTTATATCGCTCTTAGCCTTTCCTTCCTCTTTAAAATTACATATTAGTAGAAAGAAGTAGCCTTTAATATTTTCCAATAAAGCATCAGGCTCTGCCCAAATTTTATCAGGGCGAAACATAATGTTGCTGTGTAGGTATATTATGTGAGAGTGCATTAGTCCCTGACTGTGTGCGTGTGCGCAGGTACCCGGAGCCCAAGGAGGCGACGCACAAGGTGCGCGGGCGCGGCGACGTGCTGGAGCTGCTGTGCGCCGGCGCCGTGGACCCCGAGCTGCTCACCGTCAAGACCTTCTACTTCTTCTTCTACTCGGCGTTCGGCTCGCTGTTCCCGCTGATGGGCGTGTACTTCAAGCAGATGGGCATGAACGCGGGGCAGTGCGGGCTGCTGATCGGCACGCGGCCCTTCGTGGAGTTCCTGTCGGCGCCGTTCTGGGGCGGGCTGGCGGACCGCTGGCGCGCGGGCCGCACGCTGCTGCTGGCGTCGCTGGGCGCCTGGGTGGTGTTCACGCTGCCGCTGAGCTGGGTGCAGCCGGGCGCCGTGGCGTGCGTGCAGCCGCTCAACCGCTCCTCGTACCGCCTGGCGCCGCCGGACTACGACGCGGCGCCGGCGCCCGCCGCGCGGCACTTCGCGGGCGTGGCGGGCGGCGCCGGCTCGCCGCTGTCCGTGGCCGACGCCGTCAACTACGACCCCGACGCCAACGGCAACTGGGTCACGCCGCTGCACTCCTCCATCGTGTACCGCACGCCCGACATCCAGAAGACGTTCTTCCTGCTGCTGCTGCTGGTGGTGATCGGCGAGTTCTTCTCCGCGCCCGCCATCACGCTGGCCGACAGCGCCGTCATCACGCTGCTGGGCGAGGACGCGGACAGGTAGGCGCCGCTCACTGGGCTAGCAGTGTCCCGGGAGGACCCGTGCTTACACGTGCCTCGGTTGCAGGTACGGCCACCAGCGCATGTTCGGCTCGCTGGGCTGGGGGCTGGCCATGTTCTTCGTGGGCATCGCGCTGGACCACAGCACGGCCTTCAGCGCGCACCCCTGCGGCGGCCCGCAGCGCTACGAGAAGAACTACACCATCTGCTTCGCCACCTTCTCCGTGCTCATGGGCGCCGCGCTCATCACCGCCACGCAGGTACAGTAAGGTGCAGAAAAACCTGACCCCTCTCAGAAGCATTGTTACTATGGGAGGGGGGTCAGGTTACTCTGCACCTGACCGTACACAACTCACTACATACTTTGAAAGTGAAGCGTATATAGAAGCTATCTAACACGCTGATCAAAACATAAGCAGAATCAGGTCAAGAGCCAACAGTTAGTTCGTGACCTTGCAATTTACTATGCGATGTAAACTGGAGTCAAAGAGTAATGCAGTGTTTGTGTTTCTGTGTGTTCGCAGATCAAGTTCAAGTACGAGGAAGTGCCGGTAGAGGTGGTGGGCGAGGCGGGGGGTGCGGGGGTCGTGGGGGTCGCGGGGGGCGAGGCGGCGCAAGAGGCGCGGCTGCAGGCGGAGCTGGCGGCGCAGCTGGACCTGCCCGGGCTGGACACCGCCGCGCCGCCGCCGCCGCCGCAGCTGCACCCCGCCAAGGTAACAACGACCGTCCAGTGCCACCCCTCGGTGCTCATCCAGACACCACCTCGGCTGTCTATGTCTATATTCGTCTAGAGAGGGAGTGTCTCAATCCCAATCATACCCTAACCTTAGCAGATATATTTTGTCCAAAGATAAACGTGTGGTTCTGTATATAGGTATGCAAATTGAAGATACGTAAATGACAAAGGAGTGGGTATAGTTATATCCAATTATGTTGTCCTGCAGGTGTTCGCGCAGACGACGCGCGAGATGCCGGAGTGGCTGGCCGTGCTGCGCCAGTTCCAGAACGTGAAGGCGATCTCCTTCCTGCTGGTGGCCTGGTTCATGGGCTTCGGCATCGGACTCATCTTCACCTTCCTGTTCTGGCACTTGCAGGTAAGACCGCTAGTAGCGAGCCCCGGAAACACACGACACTCCGTCAAGTTGAAGATAGAATAGATAGATTGATAGAATATTGTTTATTTGTACACACATGAAAAAGAACTTACACGTGGGTTGCAGGACATCGGCGGGTCCCCGACGCTGTTCGGCGTGGCGTCCGTCATCAACCACATCTCCGAGATCTTCGCCTACTTCTTCAGCTTCAAGCTCATCACGCAGATGGGGCACGTGAAGGTCAGTGTTGTTCCGAGAGTGCCGAAATATTTAAGTTGTGAGCAAAAAACTACTTTAACGTTACCTAATTCTGTTGTTTTCAACAAAATTCTGTTTGTTAATTAATTGATAATATCGTAAAGGTATGTGTGTCTGTGCCGGCAGGTGCTGTGCCTGGGGCTGGCGGGCAACGTGGTGCGCTTCCTGTACATCTCGTGGCTCAGCAACCCGTGGTGGGTGCTGCCGTTCGAGTTCGTGCAGGGCGTGACGCACGCAGCGGTGTGGGCGGCGTGCTGCTCGTACATCGCGCACGGGGCGGGCGGCGCGGGGCGGCAGGCGTCGGCGCAGGGCGTGCTGCAGGGGCTGCACCACGGGCTGGGGCGCGGCTGCGGCGCGGTGCTGGGCGGCGCGGCGGTGGCGCGCTGGGGCACCACGCGCACGTTCGCCGGCTACGGGCTGCTGTGCGCGGTGGCGCTCGCCGCCTTCGCCTTCGTGAACTTCCGCGACCCCGACCCGTCGGCCGACGCGCCGTGCGAGCTGCGGCCCGGCCTGCTGGCGCCGCACGGCGTGCCCTCGCACCCGCTGCCGCGCGCGCTCTCCTCCTCGCGCCTCGCCGACCTGCAGCAGCACGACTACGGAGCCACGCAGGTCAATGACCCTGTGTCCCCGCACACACACACACACACACACACACCGGCACAGGCCTCACACTCACCGCGTGCCTGTCTGTTACAGAGCTACTCCGGAGCTGAGAGCCTGGGCGTGCCGGGTGGCGCCCCCGCCCCTGCCCCCGCCCCGCGCCCCGCCAACCCCTTCCTGGCGGAGCAGCCGGCGGCCGACTACAGATAGACGTCCTGCCCACCCTCGCGCGCCGCCCCGCCCTCGCGCGCTGCTTGCCCTCGCCGCGCTAGCCAGGCGTCTCGGATCACTCATATACCGTTCCAGCAGTAATGGGGATAGTCACCGTTACCTATCAATTGATATAACTTAAAATCTCCACTACTAAACGAAAGAATGACATATTATATGAGAGTTCTATAGACTTCGGTACAAAAAACTGGGGTTAGTCCCGCTATGGTATGGTCCCGGTATGGCACCCTCTTAAAATACCTATCAAAAAGTCCCGCTATGGTACCCTTCAGTTTTTGGTACTGTTGTAAAGTAGATCTAAAAGATGGGTACCATAGCGGGACTTTTTGATAGGTATTTTAAGAGGGTGCCATACCGGGACCATACCATAGCGGGACTAACCCAAAAACTGTAAGTACCCACTGAACAGAAAGTGATGAGATGACGCCGGGCCTGGCGGCGCGGCGCTCGCTTCCAGGAGCTCTCATACACATGTCCATCGCTCGCTACTGGAGTGAGAGCCTAACCAAAACTTTATTGTTAATGTATTATTTATATCCAACCGTTAAATGATGATTGATGATTGAATGTGAGTTTAATAATGTCTTCGTCTAAGTAACGGCTTTAAATGTGGATATTTTAGGAATAAATTTATTGCGAGGAGTGGTCAAGATAAGCAAGCACCTTTAGTACACAAAAAATAGAAAATGTACCTAATTATCAAAGCTCAAAGAAAATGAAAATAAAGTATGATGCACACTGTATAGCTACGGTACCGATGATGTGTACAACAGTCGAGTGTGCTGCCCCCCCGCGTCCCCCCGCGTCCCTCCGCGTGACTCCGGGGCCTGGTCCCCGCGGGCCCCGGCGCCTGCGCGGGCGCGCGCCTGGCGGGGGGGGCGCCGCCGCGAGTCCGATTAGTTCCAGAGCAATGCTGTATACTGTATTTATATGCATGGGTATTTAATATTATTTATTATGTAATGTACAATGTAATGAAAGCGATGTCATATCATGGTGTGATGAGTAGGATATGTCTTATACTGTACGAACGGTCCTCGACCGAGTCACTTCTACTTGTTATAGCGTAGCGGATACTCTATATTACAGATATATTATATTATAGCTATATGTATACAAACACTTGTTGTAAGATATTGAAGCGTTTCGGCGCGAGCACGAGTTATATTTTTGCACACTATTCTCTGCGTGTGTGTGAATGTACCCCGCCAGGGGCCTAAATGACCCGCCTAGGAGCCCACCCACGTCTTGACAGGCGCCCACCTGTGCCCTGACAGGCGCCCCATACCCCGTCTGGAGCCCACCGTACCCTGCGGGGTAGTCCGTGGGATTACTTTGTAATTTGGGCACAACTATAGGCGGTATTTTCAATTTAAAATGTGTCATACCTAAATAAATGTTGATCTACTTATTCAATTTTGTGTCTCATTTCATGAACCACGATTTTTGCCATTACACTTGATGCGTACCTACTGTACAGAGCACAGCAATTCAAAAATGGCATGCTATATATTATGTATGTACAAGGTGGCATACCAGTTGAGTCTAAACTGTCTTTTTTTCCTAAAGAACTAAAAACAACGGGAGATGAGAGCCAACAACCCCCAGAATTTTGTAATAGCACAGTATGTTTCTAAACATTCATTGCACACGCATTGACTTAAATATTTAATTGGGTACTTAATCATAAACCAATCGAGTATTATTACCTATATGGTATTTATATTTTATATAAATTTTACTACAAACTTAAATATAGCACATTTAACGAGTCTTTCCTTTCACATCTAAGTAGGTAAGTACAGAACTTGTCAATCAGTTCAACTTATGAGATTTCTCATAAACTTATTATTAATATGTAGAGTCTGCGCCACTTTACACAAGTTCTCGTGTCTCGTAACCAATTTAGTACAAATTCAATGTTCACTGCACTATGTCTCTGAACCCTGAACATTCTCGTAGAGGCCAGTTGTACGTGGATCACTCGGGGACCGCGCGGGTCACGGGTCGACGCCTCAGGGGTCACATGTCGCCTCCCCGGGGGTCACGTATCGGCGCCACGGGGGTCACAGGTCGCCACCGCCGGGTCACGTGACCGAGAGGCGCTCCGTCTCGTCCCGCAGCCGCTCCTTCTCCGACACAGTCCTGTAATGGAGACCGAACACTCGCTACACAACATCGCAATCACATAACTACTTATTTACAGCAAGAAAGAAAATCTGACTGACGCTGTTATGTCGTCTATCTTATGCCTTCAAGTCCTAACCCGTTAGTAGCCTATACATATGTCTTCCTATTTCTCGTAAGTATATAAATCACGTATGTAGGCCGCTGACATCTTGGATTATCAATATAACTACGTATAGATTCAGGCTAGCGGGCAATAGGTAGCTAATTTCGAATACTACCGATATGGGTAGAAGGTAAGGTATATATGGTATAGATGGTAGTGAGTAGGTATACTGACCGCGGCGGCGCCTCGAGCCACAGCAGCGCGGCGGAGAGCAGCGCGGACAGCGGCAGCAGCGCGGCCAGCAGCGCCGCCGCCGCGCGCGCCGCACCCGCCAGCAGCGGCAGCTCCGCCTGCGCCTCCTGCAACACGACAACCACATGCGACGCATTATTTCAAGTGTCCAATGTATAGTTTTCGAAGAAACGTAACGCACTCACGTAAATAGCCTGCTAGACAATATTGTATATTAAATACAGAATATACTTCGTATATACGTAGTGGTTGGATGAGGAAGGCCGAGGACCGACTGTTGTGGCGCTCCTTAGGAGAGGTCTATGCCCAGCAGTGGATGATTATTGGCTGATGATGATGATGATACAGTCAAGATTCCTGCCTCCGATCCCCCATGGATTATGAATGAACCCTAGTTAGTTATCTGTTCCCTTACCTTGATGACGTCCTGCAGCGTGTCAGTCACGGGCAGGTACTTGGCCAGCAGGTCGAGCAGCGGCTGCAGGTGGTCGGCGGCGGCGGCGGCGTCGCGCGCCGGGGCGGCAGCCGGGGAGCCCGCCCACGCGCGCAGCCGCGCCGCCAGCCAGCCCAGCCACGCGCCGCCCAGCACCAGCACAAAGACCGTGCCCCACAGGTGCTGCGGAGAACAATGAGTAAATATATGACCCCGGGCTAAGCAGATCCAGTAATATGGGTATCGAACAGCTGATATATGTACACAGATACACGATGCATAGACTGATAAGTACATATTTGGTCCCGTTAAATCATTCCACCCTGTATAAGGCAGGTTCAGGCTATTTTGGTGCACCTCAATCGTAGTTACTTATATCTTACAAGGTGCAGCAGGTGTCGGCGGCTCGGGGCGGCGGCGGCGGCGGCGGCGGCGGCGGCGGCGGCGGCGTGGGCCAGCAGCAGCAGCGCGGCGGCCAGCGCGGGCAGCAGCGCGCTGCTCACGGCGTGCTCGCGCGGCCACACGGCGCGCGTCACCGCCGCCAGCGACGGGTCCCACCACAGCCGCGCCGCCACCAGCAGGCCCGCGCCCGCGTACGCCTGCGACAAACCACAACAACTACTTTAAAGTTTAGTGATATTGTTATTTTTTAATTTAAGTATTTTTAATTAGATATTGATAGGATGATAAGGTCGGCTTTTACTTGCTGGGATTATTTAAACTCAAACAAACATGCGTTCTGTATGAATCTTTATGTGCGTCTAATAAGAAATGTTAAACTGGTAAGTGGACTGTATGTATAGATAGGTAGACACTCATAATGATCATAAGCGGGGCGGCAGATTACAACTTGACAGCCATGTTTTTTTTTTAATTTATTTTAGGCGGGAATCCATTATAACACAACCATAGACATTCCGCCCACCAAGAACTTAGTTCTTTTACTTAAGGGCCCGTACAGGGTGACGTGCCGCGCCAATTTTGGGTTTTCAATGCTCTTCACACAGCACACGCAGTGACACGCACACATGTAAGTTTGCACAGTGGGTCGATAAACTTTTACTCGCCAACTTTATTGACAATTATGTTCAAGTACATTTTGGGTGATTTTAGGGTAAGTAAGTATAATTCTTACTTACACTGGTAGGCACCAGGAAAGAGTAGAAATTAATAGGGGTGCCACTTTACTCTATACTCGGAACCCGATTAGCTTTCTCAAACAAATGTGGTATTTACTTGTAGAAAGGTAACTAAAAGTATTAAAGTGTAGATAATAAGTTTCGGGCATCCTCCAGCCAACTGAACCCCGACGACAAAGCAAAGTAAATACATAGTGTCGCAAAAGGGCTATACTAAGCCAAAAGGGGATGACTCAAGGGGTCATTCTGAACAACTTTTGTTCTACGAGATTTGCAAATTCGCGAAAAAAAATATTCGTTTTCCATGGTAAAAAGTCACATGTCCAACAAAGTTTCTATGAAAAAGGTTTTTTTTGTTAATTTCCAAAACTCGTAGAGCAAAAGTTCAGAATGACCCCCTGTCTTACTCCTTTTTACCCGACTGCCGAAGGAGGAGGGTAATGTTTTTTGATTGTATGTATGTATATATGTATGTTTGTCTGTTTCTTTGTTCCCTCCTGTAGCCTAAACGGCTTGATAGATTTTGATGTATGAGGTATTGTTAGAAGCGTATTGATGGCGCGATGGCTATAGGCTATGTGACGTTCCATTAAAATGTACATAGCGCCCTCTTGAGGACATAACGTGATGATCGAAAAAATAATAATTCAACTTTGCCGTGTAAGGTATCAAATGAAAGGACTTGATTTTCACATTACAAAAATATGCATATTGAAGGTATTTAAATAACAACACCAAAATTATTTAAATAAAAAATGATCATGAACTACCTACCGACGTAAAATTTCATAAAATAAAAACAACTAAAAAGTTACAAATAAAAAAATACAATTATAAAAAAATAAAAACCTGACTGTACGCTAAAAACATGAAAACGAGTCCCAATGTTAATGGAAAGCGGGCGGGGACCAACTTGACCGCCACTCAAGGCCGTTTTCTAAGTAACATTCAGCTAAATGGTGAACCCTCTGCTGGTATAATTTGTTTATATACCGCTTTTTCAATACCTGTAAGTACATTTTTTGGCAGCATAATATTTTTACTTAATTTTAGGGTTTCGAACGTCAAAAGAAAAAAAGCAACCGTTATAGGATCTCTTTGTTGTCCGTCTGTCTGACTGACTGTCTGTCACCGCCCTTTTTCTCAGAAACGGGTAAAGATATCAAGCTTATATTTCGCATAGATGGGGAGTACCCCAAAAATCAAATTATGTTGGTGTCATAAAAGTTGAAAAAGTGCAATGACAACCAATGTGCAGTGATTTTGTATCTGTACACGATAAGATCGCGAGCTGTCAGTGCTGCCTAAACCGACGTGACCCTTCTTTGGAGGCCAGCGGCCAACTGAGTCAAACGTCACTTGTGTTTATGATTTTATAACACAGAAAGCCGCCATAGATATTTGTATGAAGATTTGAGGGAAAAAAATTGCTCAAGTTTGGGATTAATTTACACAAAATAAGTGTGTGTTTATTAAAAAACAAGGTATTTAGCGCCTAGTCCAAGCCTTTAACTTTATAATATGATAAAAATCATATGAAAATTCTTTATAATTACGACACAGTTGTTACAATACGGGAGTGTGATTGACTGGTTTTTCTTGATATTCTGAAATTAATTTACAGTTATCCATAATCATTTACTTAAATTCGAATGATTCAGCACCTAGCTAGACTCTTCAACTACCTGTGTGATTTTTTTCAAGGCTGTAGAGCATCATTTACTACATAATTCTATGACAATGCCAACCCTCGATTCCCTATTGCAGACCCTTAAGTAGGTACATTTAAAATATCAGATCATAAATGCAAACTAAACCTCTAGACTTAGAACTAATTTATATCTTAGAACGAACTCGATATAAACTTAACGACTGCAAAACACATTTTAGTATCAACATCCTAAATTCCTAACGTATTAACAATGAAATAGGTATCTCTAAAATATAATAATACATGTAGTTATTTAAAACGTAAGTATTTGCTAGCCGCCCACCATTACATAACATTGCTCACTGTAACAGGTAAGTATTAGTTCTAGCTTAAAACTTAAACTCAGATATGACAACAAAATGTTAACAATTTAAACAATAGGAATATAACAAGTACTACTACTACTACTAAATATAACAAGTAGAAATTGCCAGCTTCAGCATTAACTATTCTAATTTAACAACCGACATAAACTGACAATCTTTAAAGTAAATAGCCTCTAAGAAATTAGCAATTTAATTAACTTAACTATTTAGTAATTACACAAATTTTACTTACTGGACGCTTGAACACTCCAGATTTACATTTCACTGATACTACACGAGTAATATTGTCAGGCCCAGTATGTTTAAGTATTATTTTACCTAGTACCCATTTAGCAGGGGGTAAATTGTCTTCTTTCAGGATAACAATATCTCCTATCTCGGGCTCAACACTTTTAGTATTCCATTTGTACCGTTGATTTAAATTAACTAAGTACTCCTTATACCATCGGTTCCAAAAATCATTTACAATTTTTTGCGTTAAGCGCCATCTGTCTAATCCTTGAACATTAAACTTAGTATAATCATCATCAGCTAGATTTAACAAAGGTTCACCTACTAAGAAGTGGCCTGGTGTCAAGGGGAGAGGGTCGCTTGGATCGTCACTAAGTACGGAAATAGGTCGTGAATTTAGACACGCTTCCACCTGCGCCAGAACTGTCGACATCTCCTCATAGGTAAGTGTACTATTCCCAACTACTTTACGCAGGTGCGTCTTTGTACTACGTACGCCGGACTCCCACAAACCTCCAAAATTTGGGGAGTGGGGAGGGATAAAATGCCACGTTGTACGCTCCAAGGTAAGTAACGAAGCAATTTCCTCCGTCAGTGATGATTTTGCACTGTTGAACATGTCTCGCATCTCTCTATCAGCTCCGACAAAATTAGTGCCATTGTCGCTATATAAATCTTGACAATGGCCTCGCCGAGCAGTAAAACGCCTGAATGCTGCTATGAAACCTTTAGCAGTTAAGTCAGTAACCGCTTCCAAGTGGACTGCTCGGGTAACCATGCAGACGAAGAGGCATATGTAGCCCTTATACGATTTAGCTCCTCTGCCTGGTGAAAATCTTATGTTGATAGGACCACAGTAATCCACTCCAGTAGACCTGAATGGTTTACTTGGTTTTAATCTCGCCTCAGAAAGAAGACCCATGAATGGAGTTGTCTTCTTAGTGGTATATCTTAAGCAGATAACACATTCTCGATAAACCTTCTTGACTTGTTCCTTGGCATGAATAATCCAAAATTTTGCTCTTAGAAAGTTTAACATAATCTGAGGACCTCCATGCATAGTTTGATGATGAGCATCAACAATTATGAGCTTGGTAAGGTGATCCTTAGCAGGCATAATTATTGGATGTTTCGTGTCATAACATGCGTCTGATTGTGCTATACGTCCCAGAACTCTTAATGTTCCTTTTTCGTCAAGAAAAGGGCAAAGAGTACGTAAATTACTCTTTTTAGGAACGCATCCTCGAGTCTTTAACTGTTTTATCTCGCTTTCATATTCTCGTCTTTGAACTTCTTTAACACAACAAAGTAATGTTTCATTTGTCTCCTCTACTGTAACAAATTTTGTTAATTTAGCTCTCTCGGTTTCTGGTATCTTTAAATTCAAAATTCTTCTGCAATAACTTAGTACTCTTAGCATTCTCGATAATGACGAAAATCTTGTCCAAATGAATTCTTCTTCATCTATCTTTGATAAAACAGTTAAAGCCTTGACTCTTTCCTCCTCGTGTGTGTCCTCAACCTTAGTACCATCACTCTCGATGTTAGGCTCAGAAAGCCACTGCGGCCCATTCCACCACAATGAGTTTTGTAGCAACTCATGTGGTTGCATGCCTCGCGAAGCGCAGTCCGCGGGGTTTGTCTCCGACGATACATGGCCCCATTGCTCATACTCCATGATGTTTAATATCGTGGACACTCGGTTGCTCACAAAAGTCGTCCAACGACTTGAGCCTCCCTTAAGCCATGCTAAAACGATGGTGGAGTCAGTCCAGCCATATAAATCCTCTTTAGGTATTTCCATCACTTGCGACACTTCGCTGATAAGTTTTGCTGCCAACGTTGACCCACACAGCTCGAGGCGGGGAATCGAAATCTCCTTTTCAATGGGGGCAACTTTGGTTTTTGCTGTCAGCAGGTGTACATGTACTTGGTTGCACTCGTCTATCACTCTAACGTACACTGCTGCTGCAAAAGCTGACTTCGAAGCGTCCGAAAACACGTGTAGCTCGATTTTCGAGTTTTGAGTAGCATTGTACCATCTCGGTAGCTTTAGCTGTGTTAAATCTACTAACCCGCGTCGATATGCAAGCCACTCACTCAGTAGATCTTCAGTCAAACGATCGTCCCACTCTAGACCCGATTGCCACAGTTTTTGTATCAGAATTTTCGCCAGAACTATGACAGGGGCGATCCAGCCTAAGGGGTCATATAATCTTGCGACATCAGAAAGCACTTGCCGCTTTGATATCGAATCTGTGGGCTCTGGTAACTTTAACATGTACTCGAAACTATCAGCGTCTCTATTCCAACTCACTCCAAGAACCTTTATACTCTTGTTTAGTTTGATTGAATCAGATCCTTTTTCTTGCTCCTGTCCTGTCTTCTCTGTTTTCCTAATCTTCTGTAGTACTGTCTCTGAATTACTGTTCCATTTTTGTAGCTCAAAACCTCCTGATCTCAATAGTTCATTCATCTCATTGTATATATTCATAACTTCATCTTCTGTTTCAGCTCCCGTGATTAGATCGTCCATATAGAAATCTTGCCTTGTTAATTTTGCCGCTAACGGATATTTAGATTCTTCTAACTCAGCAAGTCTCTGTAGGCATTTGACAGCCAAATATGGCGCACTTGCTGTTCCAAAAGTTAGCCGTAACAGCTTATAGTGCTGTATAGATTGTGACTCATCCGATGAAAATCTCCAAACTATTCGCTGAAAATCGGTGTCTTCATCAGCCACACGGACCATCCTGTACATCTTCACAATGTCCGCGACGATGCACACCTTGTGCCTTCTCCATCTCATTAGTATGTGTCTCAAGTCTTGCTGCAGCTTCGGACCCACGAGTAGATCGTCATTCAGCGAGACATTGTTAGTCCCTTTACTCGAAGCATCGAAGACGATTCTCACCTTTGTGGTCTCCATGTCTTCTCTCACTACGGCGTGGTGAGGCAAGTAGACTGCCTTGGGATTCTCAAGCTCATTTTCATTCACCTTTCTCATGTGATTTAAACTCAAATATTCTTCAAACACTTTATTGTACTCTTCTCTCAGTTTAGGTTCTCTCTTTAGTTTTCTCTCTAAAATCTCTAGTCTCTTGATAGCTATCTCTTTTGAATTACCATATTGACTCTTAGGATCTTCTGTTGTAAATGGTAGTCTTACCACCAGTCTTCCTTCATCATCTCTCACTGTCGTTGCGTCGAAAATCTCTTCACACCTTTTCTCACTCTTGGTCATCTCTTTGTGTATTGTGTTAGGCTCATTTTCCATCTCCCAAAACTTCTTCAATAAGTCATCTTCTTTCACTTGTACATGCATGCTCATAACATTTGCCTTTGCTAGTTCCTCAGGACCTCTCGCCGCTCTTCCAGATAAAATCCATCCGAATATGGTATTCTGTGCTAGTAGGCTCCCTTCAGATTGCTTAATCAAGCCATCTTGCAATATTTCAGCATACACCTCTGCACCTAGAAGTACATCTATTTTACCTGGTTTCGTGTATGTAGGATCAGCTAAAGGTAAGTGACCAATTTCTGACCACTCGGGAACTGTCAACTCAGCTGCAGGAAGTAAAGAAGTTAAGGAATGTAACACATACGCATTAACTTGTATCGAACTTTCTGGGCTATGGCGTGACTCTACTCGAAGCGAAACAGTGTGTTTTATTCTCATACGACCATCTCCCAGACCTGACACCCAACCACTAACAGGTTTACGTGTAAGCCCTAGTAATTGTACAGTAGCCTCAGTTATAAAAGATGCCTGCGATCCTTGATCGAGTAAAGCTCTAATAATTTGTTTACAACCTGTCGAATTAAATACCTTTACTCTAGCCGTCGCAAGAAGCACGCTGTTGGGTTGCATTTCTCATCTGGAATGCGCTGCGGTGATGTGCGTGTCACCTTGGGATGTGCTCGGCCTCTCGTGTCCACTCGGTGACGCCGTCGCTGCAGCCTCGTTCGCTGACGTACCCTCGCGCCTGGCCTCCTTCTCCACTCGCTCGAAGTGTAGCATGGTATGGTGCCTCCTTCCGCATTTTCTGCAACTTGACTGCCGACACTTCAATGCTGCGTGAGTTGGTGATAAGCAGTTGAAGCACAGTCGGTTACTCTGGGCATACTCTTGTCGCTCATTAGGTGTCATTAGCCCGAACCGCTTGCAGTGATAAATATAATGATTCTCATGACACATCGCACACTCGACATCATTGCTCTTCTGTTTATTCTCAATAGCAGTGTGAAATATTTTAGCTTTCGTGACAGGCTTGGCAGGTTGATTAGGACGCGTCACGTTAGTGTCGATCATCTCCAACGACCGGAATCGGTGCTCTAAATATTCTCGTAGTTGCTCCCAGGTCGGTAACTCATCAGTAACCATACTAACATGCTGCTCCCATTGTCTCATGGATTCTGTGTCTAATTTTGATACGACAAAAAATACAATAATTGCATCCCACGAGCTCGTATCGATACCCATATTTTGCAGGGACTTCAGACAAGTAGATGTTGTATCAAGTAAATTCTTCACTGCACCAGCTGATTCTGTGTTTATTTTTCTCATAGCAAATAAACTTCTCAATGTTGCGTTCGAGTTATATCTTTTATTGTTATAACGTTTCACTAATTGTTTCCAAGCTTCTTCGTAATTAGCTTCTGTAGTTGAAAAGTTGCTCAATAGATTCTTGGCTTCACCAGTTAAATAACTTTTTAAATAGTGTAATTTCTGTACTGCCGTAATGCTCTGGTTTTTATGTATAAGCGACGAAAACATGTCATAAAATGTTTGCCACTCTTCATATCTTCCGCTAAATGTAGGTAAGTTAATTTGAGGTAATTTAACTTCACTCTTTATCTCGGCGCTGCTGCCGGGCGCCGCCGCCGCCGCAGTGTCGGTGGCGGGCGCTGACGATGACGCTGCACTCGGTGACAACCGCTCGATAACCTCTCGTAACGCCGCCTTGTATTCCACATAATTATCTTCGAAAATGTCATACGTATTTTGCGTAAAATATGCGTCAGATCTATCTTGCGAAGCTAACACAATCGCCTTATGTCCTTCTTTAAAGTCGGTAAATAATTGTTCCAACAACTCCAACCTTGTAAGTAAATAAGGTAGCTTAATTTTCTCCTTGGCCGTTTTCTTGTAATTTTTGATAGATCGCTCCAACTGATCGAATAACTCATCTTGTAATGATATAAGCTCGTCCACCTCCTTCGTAGTAGTCATTGTAGCTCACAAATAATAATCCCAGCACAAGCACTAAGTCCGTAATTTATTAGGTAGGTATAGTTCTTAAAAACAACGTAAATGCACCCTGTCCATAGTCTCTAACTCACTCACTCAATGTCTCATATTAGAAGTTTTTAAGAATGTCTCAAAATCACGTAATTATTATTTATTTACGCACTCGCACTCAAGTTTATAACTTTTCAATTATAATTGCACTAAATCTTGCAAATAAACAGGTGTCCGCCGGCCGCCTTATCTCTGTCCCGGTGGTTCTTTTGTTCTCGCAGGTAGGCTCGCTCGCGCTCAGTCCGGTTCGATTTGGACCAAATGATTGGATGATAAGGTCGGCTTTTACTTGCTGGGATTATTTAAACTCAAACAAACATGCGTTCTGTATGAATCTTTATTTGCGTCTAATAAGAAATGTTAAACTGGTAAGTGGACTGTATGTATAGATAGGTAGACACTCATAATGATCATAAGCGGGGCGGCAGATTACAACTTGACAGCCATGTTTTTTTTTTAATTTATTTTAGGCGGGAATCCATTATAACACAACCATAGACAGATATAATTAATAATAGGTTACATATTGCTGTGAGGAAACTTTTTAGGATTTCGTACCTACCTCAAAAGGTGAAAAATAACACATAACAATAGGATAATTTTGTTGTTCGTCTGTCTGTATAGTCTGTAAGTATTTATCTGCTTCTTTGTCAATGCCTAAATGATATCGTATCTATTAAATTTATTATTGTTTTTCTTAACTTTCAGCGATATGTAGGTACTATAGGTACTTATTCATGACAATGACTGATATTGATATGATGATGATAACTTTAGTTCTCAATGTTCTTTGTCAATTTCAACATTAACTTCCTTCTTCTTATTCCTGATCTTATTGAATCTTTATCTTGACCAGGTAATAATTAAACATAATATTGAAGGATATATCATAACGAAATAATCATCAAGCCTTCCATCGGAAGAGATCCAAGATCTTCCAACACGGAATAGGTAATAAATAATATAGGTATATACGTACTCAAGTAAAACAAAAATATTATTAGACACAAAAAATTAGAGATTGAAAGTGTTCCTTAATAATTGTGTCGATAAAAAGGATTTGACCTCAGCATAATAGATAGCTCTCATACTTGTGTCTTCCACCACCGTCCTCACGCCTTGACTACCTCTTCTGACTACCTGGCCGAGCTATTCTGTTCTGACTGGCCCCTACGACAGTCTACAGTAAGTAAAATAGTAAAGTAAAGGAGACCTAGTACCTTAAACCTATATTCGTTGTGTATATTTTATGGAGTATTTTCCGGATTTCCGATCAGGGTTTTCTGTTGTTATAACTGGTGATATAAACTGTAATGGTGATAAAGGTGATACTTGTGTAAGTGACGAGGCGGTGGTGTGGAGGTGGCGTGGACGTGGCGTAGAGCGTGCACGCGTGGACTCACCGCCAGCAGCACGTTGACCTGCAGCAGCAGCGCCGACACACACGCACCCACGCGCGTGTTCCGACTCATGGCTACACACACACTATAACTACACACATACACTACCTAAAGGTAATTTTTTGGCCTCTTTGTTTTACACATAATGTTTATACCGATGACAAAACTACGAAGGTTTGACTATGTAAAAGTTGCAACACGTGTGCCCATGTGGAACACCTCTGGTGATATGTGTAGTGTAATTATCATGAAGGTATCTAATCGCAAGTTATCTCTGACAGATTGTGTGGCAGGTCACCGAGTTATTTCTGATGTTTACCTACTTTAAAGTAGCCAAATCTAGTCTATCAAGTATCTATTTTCCTTGTGTGAATATCTAAACCTCATTGTCATCAGAGCTTCGTGGTAATAAGCTGCAGTTTGGTTTTATCGGTGATTGATTAGGTATACTTACCTTTCGTATCAGGATTACATATAAGTTCTCGATAGTCAGCTGTTTTCTCACACAAGGCATTAGCTATAGTCTGATTCACTGCGACTGTGGACTGATAGAGAAGCTGAGTTCAGTACGGAGGGATGGGATAGACAACTAGCCAATTTTTTTTTTAAAAATGTAGATAACTTTAAATAGAAAGCCAATGAAGAAGCTAGTGGCGTACAGCGCGGCTGGACTGTGCAGTTGTAACCACTGTCATTGTGTCATCAATAATCTGCTTCATGAAATCTTCATTTCTAAACCTTGTGTTCAAATCAAATAAGGCAAACCAAATAAAAAATACGTAAATATAAAAATATCACTTTATTGCTTTAAAATTTTTTGCTCTATATTTTTTTTATCCTAAGTGTTGAACATGTTTATTCGTCAGATCGCGGTGTTTGTGCGTTCGCGTTATATCATCTAGTTACAGAGTTAATAACATTCAACTAAACTACATCTACCGTCTCAAACAACCAACTACGATGTCATCGAGGTATTCAACTTACAAGAAGGTTTACCTTGCGCCTTGTAATAAAGTTAACTTTTGCACGTGTATTCTATTTTGAAATTGTAACCAAGTTACATTATGCTCATTGAACATGTTCAATTTGCGTTTATTTTATACTGTAAATAAGATTTTTCATCATAATAACTAATTGCCAAAAACCAACTTGGATGTCCAATGTTACACATGATTGTATTCTAACTTTATTTAAACTCTTAAACACTATTTGGCACCGAATATTCAAAAAATAACCCATACGTTACACTGATAAACACAATAACATACAAACAATTATCGTACAGTCTATAGATACATGATAAATTCTTCATAGTCTTGAATTAAAAAGCAAATCACAGCATAATGGAATCACTTTATAAAAAGTTTTAATATAAACGAGCAGTACGTACTACTATAGGTCTATAGTCTCTATATAGATATAGCACCCGACGTCTCAATCTGGCAGTCAACGTCTTCGTCTCTAGAAGGCAAGAAGTCTTTGAACATCCCAAACAAATGTAACCTAACCATGGCAGAGTTGCATCCAACAGTGTACCTACAACGTACAGTACAGAACTTGTGATATGACTAACTTACCCTATGAACATTCTATAATAATCGTATTTTTATATTTAAACAATACATCTCTCTTATTCGTAACCTACGTGTATGGCATCAGTTAAGCGATATCGATACGCTTTAAAAATATATGTATTTATTTAGTAACTAATACGAGAGGAGGGGGAGTGTATCACTGGCAGTCGGTGGAAGACGAGGCGGGGGCGCGGGGGGCGGGGCGCGCGGGGGCTAGGGCTCGAGGTGCACAAGGTGGCGCGGGGGTGCGGAGGGCGCGGGGGGCGCGCGCGCCGCCAGCTGCGCCGCCACGGCATGCCAGCGCTCCTGCAGTTCCACCTTGTCGTCGTCCGCCCCCGCGCCCGCACCCCCGCCGCCACCCCCGCCCCCCGGCGGGGCTTCCTGCTAGAAAATCTTGTCGAGTATGGTGTACATGCGCAGGTTGGCGGTCTTGCGCCAGCCGACGGGGCGCTCCGGCTCGCTCAGCTCGTCGCAGCACGCGTCGTGCTTCCCTCCCCCCGCGCACAGCGCCTTCTCCCCCGCGGCCCCCGCGCCCCCCTCCGCCGCGCACTTCTCCCCCTCCTCGTCCTCCGCCAGCTGCGGGTCGCGCCGCGCCAGCCGCCGCGCCATCACCACCGCCGCGATCTGCAACACACACACACATGCTGTAGCAAATAGCAGGAGTTTTAAAGTATACAGTGGCACAACCGAATGGTGTTGTGGTTAGTGACCCAGACTGTTATGCCGAAGTTCCCGGGTTTGATTCCCGACTGTCGCAGATTATTAGTACCTACTCGGGTCTTAGGCTTGGGTGTGTCTACCTAGGTTGGGGACAGTGGCTTTGTTACTGAGAGAGGGTCGGGTTTCTGTTCAGACAACTGTACATAGGACGCGTGCCCTCTGAACACTTTTTTGTGGTCATGTTCAAAGATTCATTTCATAGTGGTAGAATTGTAATGACACCGCAACCCCTCGATATGAATGATATAAATATAGCGACAGTCATTTTGACACCATTGCAAGGATACCAAATAGAACTCGTCGCATGCATAGGTTCAAGACAGGGCATAAGAGAGATCTTTGGCAGGGGTATATGTCCAGCAGTGGAAGATCACGGTCTGATAGTTAGAATATTTTTTTATTATTTTTAACTACAACAGCTTTTATTTATTTACCTGTAGTACGAAGCCGATGAGTGCAAACACGACGATCACGTACACGTTATTTGGCGCTTGTTGCTCCATTTCCTGAAATGTAATAAACATTGTATCAGTAATTATTTATAATTCACGTTATGTTAATCTGTAATGAGCAATTCTTTATAATTTCCGAGTTTGTAATACTAATAAATAACAGCACTATATATACATTTGTATATAACCTGTCACCGAACCACCGATGGATTTTCGGACAATCTAAGCACAGCAGATTATCAGCAGCGAACTTATTAAGTTTTTTATTTAGATCTGTTTATTCTCTATGAGAGCATGCATAGCGGTGGGGTGCGAGAAATGAGCCTCCCCGCCGAACGTAAGCTGGCAGTTTCTGCCTGATAAACAGTAGCAGTATTCCCAGAGATCACGCTACGAGGGAGTATGTGTGTGTAGTGGTACCTCGATCATGTCGTAGAGCGGGTGCGCGAGGTCGCGGTAGCGCTCCATGGCCAGCAGCGCGGGCTTGAGGTCGTGCACGAGGTCGGCGGCGCGCCGGGCCAGCTGCGCCTGCGCGCTGCTTCGCCACCACGCCGCCAGAGACGCCGCCATCCACGCGCCGTACGCCACCTCGCTCACGAACAGGCTCACCACGCCCACCACGTACTATGGAGAAAAGAGAACACAGGAATTACTGCAATGCTTACTTGCACAAAAGTGCTGTCGTCTGCCAGGCTGCCGCTATCACCACGGTGGCAAATCCTTCTGCCAAGAAATTGTCACTGACAACGCCCTAAGACGAAGATATGGTTCTTATTAAGTCGCTGATGATGTTGGAAAAAAAATGAGATGTCTGAAGTAGCTACTGATGTCTACCTGTGTTTTGAAGACAGTATTTTTTCAGGTATCTGCCATCTATGATAACTGCAGTGCAGCCGCAACAGTTTGTATTGTACCTCTACATAAAGAGACCTACTGTGGTGCTGCGTGGTGCAATGAACATTAGCATGGAATGGTGGTGTAACAGACACTGTAATGACACTCGCCAAATGATGATGGCTTTTTGAGACAAAAAATAATTTATGTCATAGTCAGAAAACATAATTTAAGTACCAATGTAAATTTAACCTACTTATTATATAATGTAAGTCTGAAATGAACCCCCATCAAGATCATCATTGTGAAGCTGGTTGCAGCGTCACAGCGCCAGAAGCCGTAGTTCGTGCCCGAGCTGAACGACCAAATGTGTTTGTAACAATAACAAGTTACCTCGTAAAATTCCTAATTTAATGGCTACTAAGACACTCTCCAAATTCCCTAACTTTTTAAAGGAATAATGTTTGTTGTGAACATTGCCTAAGTTCCGTTACGTAACTTGACATTGGGAGGCTGAAGTTTCGTACTTCAGAGTAACTTTCAAGAGCACTCAGATACACCATTATGTGGTCCTGTAACAGCGTCTATTACTCGTAACAAATGGCGGTGGATTGATGTCTGCGCGCGGGCGATGACCTTCGTCTGAAGCGCGAGTGAATCATCAGCACGACTCCCGACACTCGCGGGCGCTCGCTTCCAATCAACCTGTTCGGAGTCGGTCACGAGAATGCATAAATGGACATATCATTTGAATAAGTTTACAAACGACGCAAGTCACCGTTAGTGTCATCAATAAAACATAAGATAGGTGCGACGTATTTGGTCGTGATTTCCCACATAAATTATGGTTATGTGACGAGGTAACCAATTTCAATCGGTTCGGAATCCACACTAGCTATATAGGGTTTGTTTTTAATAAAGAACTACATTTTACTAGGCACGTTCCTAGAAAGTCAGCATTGATCATCATCATCAGCATCATCCTCACCTCAGTTAACAATTCTCCGTTGCACATAGGTCTATCCCTAAGAATGCGTCAACTACAATTGCACAATGGGGAGTAACGCGTGTGAATTTGCCGCTAGGGGCGCTGGTGTCGACTGAGGTTAAGTGACATTTTACTTTTCATATAATTTGTTTGGCGGGCTTCGTGATAAATTATATTTTCGTTCATTTCCCTGTTGAAAAGTGATCTCTTTTCGCGAAATTATCGCAAATATGGATTATTTATCGATGAATGTGCACGCATTGAAAGCTGAATTAAGGAAAAGAGGCGCATAAATAAGCGGTCTCAAAGAGCAGCTAATTCAGAGGTTAGTTTGTTTACTGTTTACAAACTTATTTTTTACGAAATGTATGCTTGTTTGCTTAGGTAACAGCTATGTTTTTGCTTTTTACAGACACCAAGACTATGACCGTAACAGTAACTTGGTTGTTAACGTAGAGGACAGCATCATACAACAAAATGATTCAGTGTATACTGTTGAGTGGCCTTAAGAAACTTTGTATAGCAGTGTAAACACTAAAAATGAAACTCCAGATCTAGATATTGTCACCAATGAGTAACTACTTTGGAATTTATGTACAGTGTACGTATGTACATACCATCGCTCTTACGGTGAATGAAAACATCGTGATAAAACCTGCATATCTAGATTTTCGAACCCACCAACCTGCAGAGGACCAGTGTGGTAGGAAATGGTCCAAGCTTAGGAGTGGAGTTTAGACCTTAAGGCGGACATGGACAAAGGCTCCATTCGAGTGAGCCAGGTGCAGGTACTGACACCCCCACAAATAATAGAATACTTAGTATACTATACTACCATTATTAAGTTTCAACTAACAACTCAACCAGCATTCATTGTGTGGATTACTAATGTGTTATATTTTTTGTATAGCAGTGTGTTTAAACGGAGAGGATAAATAAAAGTTAAATCAGTGTGTAATTCTTTTATTTTTAGTGTATTTATTAAATGCCTAATCCTTATTTACATTATGTTCTTTCTGAAATTGGTTATAATGATTTTCACAAACACGAGATTATCGGATAATAATTATTTCACAAGCCACTGTTTTAGAACAGTTTTATCACTTGGTAACATATGTCCTCCTTTTCTTTCCCAATATAACGGATCTGAACAACATTGCGGCATAGTAACTCGATATGATGATAGTTATTTTATAATTAATAAGCTTATAAGATTCAAGATTTAAAAACTTTATTTGGCGCCAATTTGATAAAGTCGCCTTTGATAAATTTGACAGCTATGGTACCTCTTTACCTCAGTCGACAGTGGCGCCAACTGGTGAGCAAAAAAACGGTAGTCCCCATTCCCATGACAGCTATTTATAATAACTATTAAGGGTGGTGCGTGCAGTCTGTTTTAAGAAACTGATTATTGAGATGAGGCGATAGATGCGGCGGTCACTCCCCCGCTGCGGTCACGCGGTCATCGCTGAACAAACCTCCGTCACAACGTTTTTATACTTTTTATACAACTCCTAACAGGCTTTTTGTGCTCTATCAGAGCAAAAACTATTTAATTACATAGTCATGTTTTGAGTTTAAATTGATTCTTGATCTAATGATACTTGAGTCGAGGAATTATCGAACTGGACTACTAGATTTAAGTTAATTTGCAACATAGCTAGGTTTATACGGTATACTCAGTTCAGGTGTACTCAGTTCTTCTGTTTAGCGTGTCGGTGAAAAACTGATCTGATCTAGGTATACACTGTATACCTAGATCAGATCTAAGTACTTAATGTTTTTCACCGACACGCTAAACAGAAGAACTGAGTTTTCGGTATGTAGTTTCAATATGATGCTAAACCTCCCTTTTTGTAAGGAATTTAGATTTTTTTGTGAGATCTGTGCCACTGTGTCAGAGGAACACAAGTCAGTAAGAATTTATAAGTTGCTGGAAGTTAACAAGGAAGGCTCGGGGCGAGGCCGCCCTCGCGGGGCGCCTCTCGCACACATCACACAACATCACCACACGACGATACCGACATTTCATTTCCTGAGAAAAGTATTTTATATATTTTCATTGGACTCGACTCTTTCATTACCAGAAAGATTCACGAAACACATTCCAAGAAACATATTTTCCTATAATACTTATTTCGCGTAAATGCATATTGCTGATCCGTGTGCTGGTTACAGAATTTACTTATTCCGTAATGCGACATCGACATATTGCCGTGTCAACGTAACCGAGAAATTGACGCCGGAGAAATGATCGGGAAGATATTATTGGATTGGAGCAACTCGCAGGTAGGGGATAAAACTGGTAAAAGATAATATAGATGGTAATATTACTTTCAATAAATTCCAATCTCGTGATTACTTTAACTGTCCTTGTTCATTTCAGAGCCACGGGAAGTCTTATCATTATGACTACAATATATGACTAATGGATGATTGGGTCTATTATTGTTCACTAGCCGAGGACAGTTTTGTGGCGCTCATTGGGAGATGCCTATGTTCAACATTCAACCCGTTTTCTAAACTACGTGATTTAGTGACCTGTAGCTCTCGACAACTCGGTCATAAACAGTCAGTTAGACAACAGCCTGACATCAGGAATCCATGGAGCAGTGGATCTAGCCTCTGCAGCGTATAGCCTCAGTACTCACAAGCCCCTCCTGACCCCTCCCTGATGTCCTGACAGGTGCCGGAGCTGTTGATGGCACGCTCACTTCCCGTACTCCATAAGAGTACTCGTGTTTGGATCCACACTAGGGACAATGGAGAAGCCACTTAGAAGATCTCCACTCTGGTACCGGAGCTGTAATGCGCGCCCACCTCACGACATGCATAACATGTCTAGCCATGGAGTCTACACAGCTGGGTAGGCTGGTAGGCTGGGTCTGAGCTGGGCCGGCGCATGTTATCCTCACGCACTTCTTGATAACCAGTCAAGCACCGGAAATGTTGGTCCAACTGACGTCGGACCAATTATAAGGGAAACTCACGTGCCCCGTGACTCTTTCGCATCAACGGCCCTCTTCCTGAACCGCTACTAACGCCACTAGCTGCGCGGGGGAGACGCCCAGTGACAAGCTACCGGGCAGACGAAGGACGTCCCCCCCTGTAGCTAACCACGCGTTACTACGAATCCATACCCAAGTCTGGATCCACTAGCAAGCTAATGAAGGGCTCGAGGTCCGGATGCCCATAGAACCCTGGTCCAAACAGCCGGGCTCGTAATTCCGGCTGCGCAGCTCGGGTCCTGGTGGCGGATGGCCAGTGTTCAACGGTGGCTGGTGATGGGCGGGGGTGTACTCACGAGGTGCAAGCAGTGCGCGGCGGTGCGGCGGCGGCGGCGGGGCGGGCGGCGCGCGGCGGCGGCGGCGGCGGCCAGGTACACCAGCCCTGCCAGCCAGGCGCCCGCCGCCAGCACGTAGCCCGCCGACACGCGGTACTGCGCCGCGCACAGGAAGCGCAGCCACGCGTACGTGCTGGGGTCCCACGCCAGCCGCGCCGCCGTGGCCAGCAGCGCGCCCGAGTACATCTGCAACATGAGATAACATCATATTCAAAATCTTTCAGGCTACTATCTCTTAGCATCAGCTGCCACACACACGCACAAACGCGCGCTCGTCGGAATTGGTTGACAAGCATAAGCGAAGATTAAAATACATAGAGATGTGTAAGTAGAAGTTTATTTAAGAAATAAGGACCTAATTAATCTGATTATAAATCTACTTTATTCTTCAGAGACATCAAAGTACAAAGGGAATGTCAGAAAAATTCGCAGGCGAAAAACTAAATTAATTTTCATAGCGGAACTTGTTAGCTGAGTGGCGGCGGCGGCGGCAGCGGCGGCGGAGGGATCTCTCAAGTAATCCCTAGTAATTGAAGCCATAATCCGAATGAATATTTTCAAGACCGATTGAGAGCTAACTTGGAAGATATACTTAATGTGCAGCACCTCGCATCGCCCTAGCTAAACCCACGAACCCGCGCCTCGACTGCCATTTCATAAGTTATCGATCTCTCGCTGCTCTACTTTGCCCACCTACTAAGTATAGGTACCTATTAAACCAAAAAACATATCAAAATTATTACTATGACATGATGACATCGCGTGGAAAATTACACATTGGCGTTAAATATTAAAATGAATGCAGTGAATTCCAGTGAGACACACTGTGCGGTCACTACGCGAGCCGCGAATACACAACGACGACCCGCGACCCGCCGCTGTGTGGTCCAGCGACCCACCGCCCGCTGTGTGGTCCAGCGATCCCCGCCCCCTCTGTGTGGTCCACCGACTCCTCACTAAGTGGTCCAAAGGACGATACATAGAGGACTCGTTTGAATTAAGTATCCGTTTGTAATGTATAAGAATCGGATATGCTCTCAGTTCCAGCAGCAGCAGCACATGGTTCAGCCGAGGGTCTTGGGAGTGCTTAGCATTAGATATGCAAATCCAAAACTTAATTTTTGATAAGCTGGAGTGTCCCCCCATGGTGCGGTGATGGGGTCGCGGACGGCGCGGTGCCGAGATGCTCCACGTCACGCGACAGCCAGCGCTGTGACGTCACGAGCCCCAACGAGATAATTGCTGATAGAACATGCTGACTAGTGCGGCGTCACGGCCCGGCCTTCGCAATAACAAACACCGCGCTCCACTCGCTAATTAATGCAAACCCCAGTTTTCTAATAATATGCAGTTTCAGAAGACAATTAGTAGGCTTAGGCAGCCACTGCCTATTTCAGTGGCTGTCTGCATTGATTGCGGGTCAAGTCGGGGCTATATCCGCGGCACTCAGCCGGCCAGACGGCGAGCGAGGGTGATAAATCTGGCATCGACGACCATGTGCCTGTGGCAAATGTCAAAGATAAAAATATTTGCTTAGACACTTTAGCCTCTTAACACTGTACGAAGTACTACGAAGCTGTTGTGTATGTAAATATGAAACTTTACATATAGGCACTTAGGTCAGACCTTGACTTAACTCTTTAGATACTCATCTCTTTGCGTAAAGGATAAATGAGACATCGAAACATGACCTGCTGCGGAAAACCACATGAACTATTAAGTGGTTATTGTTATTAGAGTTATTATTATTGCTTACTTATTATAAATATTATAATAATAATGTAAGTTACGTAATGTGTCTAATTGTAGGTCCTGATTTAAAGAACTCATGGAAGAGCTATTGCCAAAACTTTATTTACTTTAAGGTAGTTTATATTGGTAAGTAGGCATACATATACAGGGTGTTGCAAAAAGGGTATACTAAGCTGAAACCTACATGTGCAGCATGGTATATCTAAGCCCGAAACTGAAATCAGAATTTTTAAAATTCGCGAAACGTTCTTCATAGAAAAAAGTCACGTGACCAACAAAGTTTCTATGGAAAATGAATATTTTTTTTCGCGAATTTTGAAATTCTGATTTCAGCTTAGTATACCCTTTTTGCAAAACCCTGTATATGCAGATGACTTCAGTAATAAGCACCTAATAAATTACAGGTTCCAACTGCTAATACTCCTAACAGGAAGGTACTTTGAATGCATCACAAAATACGAAAGCTCGTAAAGTGTGCAGGATCTGGCTCGGATCCCTCGGAGGAGCAAGACGTTGACCCGCGCCTGATCCGCCGCCGCCTCGCGACCTGTCCCGCCGCCGTCTCCTTCACTCCGCGAGGGAGAGAGGGAAACAGTTGCACTTCAACAACTGAATGCGAGCAGGAATCAAGAAGCCCTCATTATCTGGCACGACGCTTATTATAATTCATTATTGTACGGAGATCCGTTGTTGTATCCTGCGATAGCAATCGGAATAGACACCTTTTTATTTTTTGTAAAATCTGTTACGTTGATAGTAATGGTGCCAATACGATAGCGAGCGCCCAGGCCGCATCCATCGAAGGTACAGTAAGCTTTAAAATGTCATGAAACACTTGTGAAAGACTCGAAAAACTCACCAACTACGCCTATTAATTCATTCAAACCACATTCAAAACATTGTGTTACTTTGACAAGGTGTGTTTAAGTACAAAAGTGTATCGCTACTTAATTATGAAGCTTACACCATTGCTTTGTCCAACTCAATAGACATCATGATGGGTATACGACATTTAAGCAATACTTACTTATGTAAGTATATTTATACTTTTTCAAAACGGCGTAGTAAGTATTAGTACTTAAACTAGGTGTTTCCATAGTCGTTATTCTATGGTGTTACTAAGTAAAGTATGAAGTAAATTGTGAATATTGCTATTGTTAAACAGTGGTTATGTTTGATGTGATAGCTCGACGGCAGCAGCCGACACGGCCCGGTGCGGGCGTCGACACAGCACGCGGCCGCGGCTCCGCACAGTGCCCGACTTTCCACACCCTACAGCCCTCAGGTTTCAGCGCCACCCACCCCCAAACTATATTTCGGAGCGCCGCTGCGCTTCCTATTCTTAGCGTATTCGAAAAAACCTTGTCTAGGGTTTGTCACAGCGGTGGAAGGATTATCTAGTCAGATAAGTTGTATACCTACCCAACCCGACGAGTCGCACGTATGTATAAACGCTGATATGCTAACCACATGGCTCTATTACGTACCAATACCGATGCAATGGCATGACAGTTCTCAGTTTTCATGAAGCTCGAGTGACCCTGCTGGCGGGCTGCCATCTCATGGACATGTTTGTGAAACACTCACAAGTTTCACTCAGCCAATTTGCATAAGTAATGTTTACAACTTTACATCATATCGGTACCTAATAACTATTACCTACATATTTTACTTGGTACAAAAAAGTTAAGTATTCTTTTGTAAATTAGCGTCACCAAAACGTTTTACTTTTCAATGCAGCAAAACGAGATAATTTAAACTCCCCAACATTAACCCTTTATTACCCATGCGTCTACTTTTCAGACTAGCGTGACTGCGGCATAGCCGGCTGTTTTACCTAAACTAATGATTTCATGTGGAAAACTTACAATAAGAGTAGCATATATGCCTAAAAGTAGGCCGTAATTTAAATAGCCACTTAGTTAATAAGGTAGTGTAAACTGGCACAAACGTTGGCAACCAGGAATGTACCCTGCAGTGATTGCACGGGTCGGGGTGGATATGGACATATTGGACATGTAGGTTGTAGGTTGTAGGTATCCTACACAGATACTGCTGATTCAGTCCGCACAGACGGCACCTCAGTGCACACGAGCGAGTCATCATCGCCGCGCCGGCTGCTCTACTGCAGGCCGGACCTGACTGACGTGGACTGACAGATCTATCAGGCAATACGAGACACAGGAAGCATTGTTATTATTTTATTACAGTACAGGTCTAGAGGAGTACCTATATGTCCCAGAAGTCAGTCTTGATTGAAAATTCAGTCACTAATAACAATTACTAAGTAGGTAAAGTACTATGTTTATTTTGCAAATCAGATATTCTGCTATTCTGCATTTATTATGTTATGTTATGTAGAGTATGTAGGTAGGTGTCACCAATAAAATGAAGGCATAGTGATAAGCGAACAGAAATACAGGGTGTTGCAAAAAGGCTAATTCTTTTCGCGAATTTTGACATTCTGATTTCAGTTTCGGGCTTAGATGTAGGTACCATGCTGCACATGAAGGTTTCGGCTTAGTATACCCTTTTTGCAACACCCTGTATAGTTAATACATTTACACCGTGAGTAACGTGTATTGTACTTGTTAGATAAATGTCGGAATGTTGTCGGAATTCTTGGCCATAACACCAGCACTGCGCGGTGACATAATGTGAGAAACCACCTCGCTAATGTGACCAAATATAGGTTTCCGCACTCTGAAAGTAAACAGTACAAAGCTACAAAGTGAATAACTAAACTTGTACTGAGTAATCGGTAATAAATATTAATTACACATTCCTACTGCGACTAATAAAATACATCCATTCTTTGTTTATAAACTTATAGAGAGCGTTTACTCAAATACGTGCTGTATCGAGTGTCGAGATTGCAAAAATACAGTCATGATATCAATGGTGTTATTACTACTTGTTTCCTTTACTTATAATTTCTACTGAATTAGGTCCTGAATAGCTATACTTACTCATTTCAGCTGCCCCTGGGATTGTGACACCGGATTTCTCGTTGCAGATTTGGCGCTTGAAGGCTTCATTTGAAAGATTTCATACTCAGACGGTAGAGCTAAGCTATTTCATGTTGATCTTTGTCACTTGGTTGCCAGTTATTGTAAGAGTAAAGTTTGAACTGCATGAGCTTCAGAGGCGTCCGCTGCACCTTATATTGTTTCAGATGCGAGGTCCGGGTCCGTAGCCTCCAGTAGCAGCCTCAGCCCCAACCGGCACGCGACCCCCTGGCCCACCCCCGCCCCTCCGTGACTAACTAACATTACCTAGCTGCGGCCAGCTATTGTACAGCGGCATCGCAACAATCAAAGCAGATTTGGTTCATATCTACCATGCATACGTGCTTACCTTGTGTAGCTGTCAATTTGATTAGAGAAATATGAGCACTCCGGCAGTAAGCGAAGGTATTTCTGTGGTGGTTTCTCAATCGATTCCTCATCGTTAATGCATGTCGAATGAATCAGATGTGAACTAAATAGAACTCAGGTGCAATCTTGATAAGGTAAGTAAGAAATGTGGAGCGCTCTAAGTAGGTACTCATACACACACGTTGTGGTGCCAAGCCCTGAAGGTACAGGCGGACATCACGGAACTGGTTCAAGACTCAAGTATAAGGCAACTCTTATTCAATTTTATCTGTACTTAAGTTACGTTAACTAGTAACTAGTCACAGAACAACTATAACATATTTTAATGTTGTCTTCTAATCGCAGTCCACTGCTGCCCAAATCATGTTAAGTGTATGTGATCTTCAGTTCTTTGCACCCAATTTTAGCCATTCGACCACCTACAACTTAAGAACATATAATATATTCTTATCATTTCTTGGTATTCTATTGGTATTGTATATCCACAAACGTCCCATTGTTGTTAATCTCAAATGAGTACTTATACAGATAAGTCGGGTTGAAATAATTGAAGTAATTATCAACCAAATATTTTTCAAGGAGCTTGAAAAGCTTTATGACAAAATTCAAATAAATCCCTGTTACAAAACGGGGTAGACAAATTTGAAGGACGTGGCCGCCACGGTGGCTCAACGCTACATGAAGGCTGCGGGCGGCAGGTGACTGTGAGTTGCTTCAATTTTCTCCGAAAAAGAACATTTCACGAGCCTCTCCGGGGGCCAAATTAGTTGGAACGAGTGCAGCGGAAATTAAACTTGTCCCAATTACAGAACTGAAGCGAATTCAGCTCCCCGTGGACCTGGCGGACCGAATTCATAAAGCACTGAGTGATGGAGGCCAGAGCCAGCTAGCGAATATATTCCGACCAAAAGTACTTAATTAATGATAAGTAGGTAATTAGTTAATATATATTTTGAAAATCGGTAATTTCAGAGTAGGTCCCTGGATATTCAATGCATTCCCTGTAGCAACAGATGCAAGCATTTACTTCCTTCGATTAAACTCAGTGCTTCCTTCTTACCTTCACTTTCATAGTTTTCAGGTTCAAGGTTCAACTGAGCAAAGTATTTGGCTGTACCTCTATGTGGCCAGCTGCCAATGTTGCCACTGATTTTTATAAACGAAGTTTCTTTCCTGTCTAGGCTATAGGTATTGTACTTATTATTATCTTTATTAAAGATTATTCTAAGACAATTACAATTAACAATGTCGTTTAGTGCACGATGGCAGTGATCGCGGCGGCCGCGTCGACCCTCTCGCCCCGCGGGTCGCAGCACTTCACCTCGAGTGCTCCACGCGAGCTATTGGAAACTTGTCAAACACTCTCGCGAACAATGCAGTCCGTGCAATATAGTATATGCTAGTGTATGCAGACTGCAGGTGTCGGGTGTCGCGCGCCCTTAGCACGGATCAGCGACATGGCTCATCCTTGAAGGATGATGGAGGATTGTAAACAACATAACTTACTCACCGCGGGAAGGTGACTCACAAATGATACCGTTTAGCATTGTCCGTGATTCAGTAACCATTCAGTGCATGTGAAGGATATTGTGTGACCGAAAAAGAATAATTGAGTTATGTTCTACGCATTCAATTGATAGATATAATTTATCGCATGAAAGATAAGCAAAGGATCAGTAGAGCACGTCTGATGACGTCTGATGACGGTGCGAGTGTGACTGGTTCATAACTAGCTACATGCATGCTACTGCGCGATCGCCGAGTGGCTCTATGGCCGCAGATAAACATCGATGCCATCGGACCAAACCGATCCCAAGCGGAAACATTCAAACAAGTTATGAAGAGAAAAAAGGTTTGGGTAAATGTTGTGTATAATTGCTTTGTTATTGAATAAGGACAGGAAAATCATAGTGAAACTGCGTACTTATTGTCTTCTTATACTGAATAATAAAGAACATTTACCAACATCAAGGGTTTCTTAAATTCGTTTCCACTTCGTACATACACATGCATTATTTCATGGCGGCTAATGATTCATTTTAATCTGTAGTGAGGGCACTTCTGCTGTTATCTGTCCGTATGTATAAAGTTACGAAGCGAGGTTCGGGGAGGGGGACATTGTTGACATAATGTTGTGATAAAGCTATACGAGGTATGCTCGCTGCTCGACCAGTCGACAACCGCGCGAGCTATGCTCAGTGCAGTCCCGGGATATGTGGAGACATATCAGACATACCTCGGCCGCCGTGACCGTGATGTAACCGAGCGCAGCCAGCAGCAGCGACACATAACATGGGCTCAGCGAGTAAACATAGGTAGCACGTTCCTCGATAGCGCAAATTGAAAACCAACACTGTCGCCACACTTTCTCACGTTCAAGGAGAGTATCGGGCTATTTGTAGTGGGTCTATAATTGCCTTGAGGTTTCACAGTCGGCTGGGCGGCGGGTCGCGTTACTCGCATTACGCGCTGACTGCGCCGGCGGACCGGATCTTATTCATCTCGCAACGGTCTTGACGGGTCACTCCAGATTTGTATGAGCAGACGAATCAAATTATTTTTCATTCAATTGGCCTGACCATTACATTAAGATACATTAAGAACGGCGGCCAATTAGACAATATTAATTCATCGGTTATGATATGAAAATTTATTATCTATCACTTACAATAATGTAGAGCACGGGTCGGATAATTATTAAATAGCTTGAATGCTTATCTAAAAAATACATTTATAACGTTTTGCTGTACCTTGAATAAATAATAATAATAAATAATAAATAAAATTTATTTTCAAATCAGTGTGTACATACAGTTTTCTAATTATGTTACTTAATTTAGTAGCTACACGTTATTGCACACAAAACAATTATGAGACCCTACTCGAATTCAATATTTGCAAGAGATACTAGAAAGGAGAAGTAAATTATCACTAAATTAAGTAGTTAGTGCCAAAAAATATCCTTCGTATGATGGTAATAGAGATGCTCAGACACAGCCGGGGGCAGGTAGCGACAATCAACAGGTCCGTTACTCGGTCATTATTTGTCTACGGAGTGCGAGTGCGGGAGGCGGTTTCCGAGAGTCACCCTTTTAGCATTCTTCGCTCGTTGCGAGCCGCTAAATTCCTTTACTCCTTTACCCGAGCCACTTTCGAAGACAATCGATATATTATGCATGCGCCTGGTGGAGTGGAGTCGAGAAATAGACGTGAGTTCAGGTCGCAGCGATGAACTTGTAGGCACGTGCCGCTCGCCTTATGCTTCTATTAGCGACACAGATACCAGCTGATGCAACTAGACACAAAGGATGCACAAGAAAGTCCAGTACCAGCAGGTAGGCAGCATTCTTTAATTGTACTTTCCCGTTAACCCTTTGTTACCGGATTATTGTTTCTTGGAACTTATTATGGGTAAATGCAGATCAGGTACAACGCATTGGTAAACCCCATAAGAGATGCGCGGTTGACGCATGGCGAGTGGGCGCTGCTCATGTCGTCAACTGCAGCCACTAAATTACCGAGTTTATCTGCAAGTGTATGGACATCGAACTGGGTGAGTGTCGTCATGCGACCCGCGACAGGATTCCAGCACGTGTTCCGAAGCGGCGTTCAATCCGGTTCTTGGATGAGATTTTATATATTTTATATCTCTTCGGCTCCGAGTTGATCGATTTCTGATCAGATGGAATGTTGTGTTATGTTAATTATGTACAAAACACAATATGACTATGTTAGGTCTCCGATTGAAATGATCACTGGGTGTTTTTCTCTTTAACTGTTGAATATCCTATCTCAAGTTTCATCGTCTATTAGGTCTTTACGACAAGCTATTATGACCTATATTCCCTTTGTGCTCTCAAATTTATGGAGCATGATTTGCTTTCTAAATAATAGAATTAAACATAACGAAATCTTTGCTTTAGTAATCCAAGTAAAGTAAGACCTTGTGTAGCGTTTTGTTGTTAGTGAGGTGAGCATTGTGTACACAGGTAATACTCCAACTGATAATCAAGGTCGATGGCAGCCGGCGGTGTTCGATTCGATAAGAGCATCGCTTAGTGTTTACATCGCGTACATCGGTGTGTATATCGGATCTTGCGTCGCTGATGTCGACCTTTAGTCCTAGCTGACGTCCACAAACATCACGGCTCATCTTGTCGATATCATTTTTTATGAGTCTTCAATATTTTACTTACAACGCGTTAGTTCTTTGTTTTCGGTCACGATTAGGAAGTTATACTGCCGAGTAAATTAGCTAGGCTTAGATTTGTGTTTAACGTGTTATTAGTTTATTGCTCATAGTCATGCTCGGTTAGACATCCCTAAAAAATATGTGGACTGTGGAGGGACATGCTCGGTTCATAATAATATATACAATTTGGTGATTAGATGGTATCGAGAGATATTCTGGAAATAAGAACTTTAAACATTATCTGCCCACGAAAAATGGCCACAATTACTACTGCCATATGCTAGAGAAATGTCAGAGCCAAGTGGAATTTAGATGTTTACAAATGAGTTGTCCTGCGATTGTCTCCCGAAGCCAGCTGTGTCCCGGAGCCGCGCGAGGCTCGAGCATCACTTGTGTTTACACAGAGCAGTGGACATCATCGTAAACAAACTTGGCACAGAATCCTTCGACAAAACGAAAACGCTTACTGTCGGATCCGCATATTTGTTAGGACCTCATGAACATAAAACACTTGCTGCACTTTGCTCCGCTTGGATAAGGTCCAAAATAGGGTTATGGGTTCTTATGACGAACGAAGTATTTTTTATGGAGCTAAGCCGAGTCGAGGCGGGCGAGGGACGGGTCTCAGAGCTTTTTGTGGCAACAACGGAACAGAAACGAACCAGAATTAATAATAAGTAGCCGGAGAGCCGAGGGGCTCGACACAACACAACTCACGCACAACGGGTTCCGAAATTTTTGGAGTCATCGACTCAATGGCTTAAGAGAGCTTTCGTTACAAAGCTCCCATAAAGAATATCGCGATTAAAATGATTAATAAAGTATCTATGTGCCTTGTTAAATTCACACAAAACAGTGTAACGAAAAGTAAACAAAGTCGAAGAGTTAAACATTTCCAGGTAAAAGGGACTTCAACAGGAACAAAATTCCAGGATAACTGGGAGAGACCCGATCGCGATGAATGGAAATCGGTGAAGCAGGAAATGTGTGGCTTACCGCGAATGCAATATTGATGAAGATGAAAGCCTTCTCCTGGC
The DNA here is from genome assembly GCF_932276165.1 of Plutella xylostella. Lineage (NCBI taxonomy): Eukaryota > Metazoa > Arthropoda > Insecta > Lepidoptera > Plutellidae > Plutella > Plutella xylostella. The sequence goes on from NC_064003.1 coordinate 54,818, forward strand.
TGCAGAAGGTGTCCCCGCAGCCCATGGTGTGTCGGTGTAGCGGCGGCGGCGGACGAGCGGGCGGCGAGCGCGGCGCCCGGTAAGGCACTGCCGTCCCGCGGCACCCTGCCCGCCCGCGCCCCCGCGCCCCGGCCCCGCCCCCCGCGCCCCGCTACTCACGCAAGCTCACAAGCGAAGGGGCGCGGGGTGTGTTCATCGTTCATCGCGCAACTTTTTAATTTAATGACGCGGATTTCAGTTTCGTGAAAGTTTTTGAAAAGGTTTTTTTACTTAGCGGAGCCGACATTTCGCACCTTTAATAATTATTTTACTGAATGCAACGGGTCGTTAGTTTAGATATTTTTTATTTCATTAGTGGCTAGCTATACCTACTGCTCATTTAAATGCAGGCATGATATAAGTAATATACAGGGTGTTTCAAATATGCCAGCGTAGCCCCATTCCGATCACATCTCATTCATCACATCAACACTATCACTCAACTACCTATCACATCACAGTTTAGGTGCATGGTTAAAGTTGCCATGCCAATAACAATGTACACCTATGTAGATCAGCTCCGTAGACACGTCAAATAACACAAACTAAACCACTGTTTTATTAATGAATCATTTTGCACCGGATTAACGAATATTATATCTTGCATAATAATAATATAAAAACATTGATGCTGACGTCACACACATGATCATGATCGAACTATAGTAGGTACCTATACATAATATAAGTAGTCAGAGGTTATAAGTTATGAGGTTCTCACATAAGTTAATTTTGTATGGGAACCTTCTATAATGCCACCGAGCTTCATGTGCCAAATAGATTATCTAGAACTAGATCACCAAACATTACATAATATGTATGTAAACAAACTTGATAAGTACTTAATAGATTTTAATTACATAGGGTCGAATGCATTATAGGGCTGAGTCACTAGCACAGCTTTCGAACCTCCGTTAACGTTGCGTATCGTCAACTGTCACTGTCAAAATGTAAGGCAAAGTTAGTTCCAAAAGTGACATTTGTTTTGTCCTTATGTTAGGTGGAGTTTCACCAAACGCTAAACGTATTTAGTAGCCTATCATACGTCTGTCAGTTGGTACAAAATGTATTTAAAATTTGATTTAAATACGTTTAGCGTTTGGTAAAAGTGACCCTTCGTGTAGATTCGAAAATAGTATCGAATCCTATGCTCGCGGCTCTGAAATAGACCAGATAACGCACCCAATATCCCCATCTCAACACCAACATTTGACTAACTATTAAGTACTGTGAGTCGATACGAAAAATGACCCATTTCACCACAATATCCATCTACGTGCTGAATATCTAGGAACGATGTAGAGCTCTAAAGCTAGACTGTGCCGTATTCCCATTCCTACCAACTCACTTCAATCACTTCATTTCAATATACGGATGTGAGCTCGTCGTGCATCGACGATCAAACGTTTAAATTGAAAGAACTCACTATCCTTTTGAAAACGCGAGCGTATAGTAAGTTGGCAGGAATACGGCACTATTAAATAGTTTATTTCAGTTAGGAAGGCCAAGGCATCTCCATAGGTCTACAGAAGAAGCGGTCAGTTCATCTTTTTGAAGGAACCTTTCAATTGCATTCACAAATTAAATACTTACACTTACACTCTATATTTAGCGACCGATCCGTAATTAATAGAAATGGCATTAGCTATTAATAGATTGATCCTTATTTATTATCCGGGTAAAAATAAAGAAATACAAAATGTACGCAGTCAGCGCTGCACGCTGCGGTCACGGTTTTATAATAATGTAACGGGAGCTGAAAAATACTACTTAAAAGAAAAAGCCTGGAATAATCTCTTCAAGCTGTTGAGAAGCATTCGGCATTGGCTGAATGAAAGCACATATTGAATAACGAGAATACATACTTTTAAAAGAAAGTTAGTAAACAGGCGTATTAACTGTGACTACATACTGAAGCAAAAGTAGAAGAACCGAAAATAAACTGGAAGTTGAGCTGAAAGACATTGAAAACTTGGGTCTCAGAGGTGCTATACTAATTTTGTAGAAGTACAATACAACGAAAGGGTATTTTTTCGTACGGAGGGAAACTACCCGTTTCCCTCCGTACGAAAATGCCACTTTATGTTAAAGGCCAAGAAGTGGTGTAGGCTGTGAAGTGAGGGCTTATGGACTTAGGGAGTGAGGTAGACGACTATGGTATTTGGTTTAAGGCCGAAATTCATAATTCCTACGGAAATACGTTATTTATGGTGATACAAAGCTTATGGGAAATGCTTCAAGTAGGTATGTGCACGTAGTGATCAAGTTTATTAAGATATACATTTACAGTGAAATAAGGCAAATCTTGAATTCTAGGTAGTCTAAGTAGGTATACTTACTACTTACAATTATAATTATTCTTAAATACCTTTTGAGAGACCAGGATAATGGTGAAGGATGAGGTTAATAGATCAATTAGAGACAACGGCTCTCGTAGAAAGTAATCCCGATAGCGGCCCCACGCGCGGCTTCGATAAGGAAATACCAATTTGTAAAACAAACAACAACACAGCATCACTGTCCCGGTGGGTGGAGGATTCTGTAGCGATGTTCACGATTATGTATCGTATAGAAGCAGGTAGAGATTAGCTTATCAAGGTGCATAAGAGAGCTTTTAAATTTTTTTAAAGTACCGTAACAGTAAGTAAGTTTTGTAAGTAGGTATAAAATATTACATCGAAGGATAAAATATTGCATTAGTAAAAAAAACAAATTGCAATAGGATAGAAACTGCAGAGACTTAAAAATATAGGAAAGAATAGTCCGATGAAGTGACTATTCTTAAAATGGCATAGGCTTAACTACAATGACTGTAAATATTATTAGAATTGAAATCGAAACAGGATCGCATTTTTCCACGAATAGTACAAAAAACAGTTTTGTTTGTTCATTCAGCACATAAGCCGTCTCTCAGTAAACACCGAGTTAATTAGTAATTAATTAGCGATGGAGGTCGCCACAGTGTCCCTTGTTGAAGAGATTACCTACGGCTACAGCTTTTGTCAACAATCGACTGTTCACGGAACATGCTGAGTGCTCTACAAGATCTAATTACTGTGCTCTATTGTCGCTAAGTACTGAGACTGAGCGAGTTGAGTCATTCACTTCTAGTTTTATGAAGGTTTAAGTATTTTTAATGTGTTTTTAACCCCCGAAGGAAAAAGAGGGGCATAATCTATTGGAAAGTTGTGCGGATGTAGTTATGCGGATTGTCAGATAGATGAGTTTTTTATTTCTAGGGAGTTAACGCAAAATACCGTGGAAACAAAATATCTATTAGCCATTTCTTTTTAATATCTCGGTACCAACTTACAATAATTTAATCGTATCGTTAAAAATAAATAAGGCAAGTATCTCTGGTGGTGTGAGTTCCTGAACCAGGTCAGAGACTAAACATTATTTACACTGGAGTCTTGGTTCCACTTGGCTCTATGTGGAGGGTCCACATTTACACTAGATCTGCTGCTGGAGTTCTTCGTTCATAAAAGAAAAGAGCTATTATAATGGATTCAAATGTCGATTAGGGTACCTAGGTACATAATTGAGGTCCCTCCGACCGTAGATTACGAAACAATGCTCTCAATTGTAATCATCTTTGCTCGCAATAACCGAACGTCGTCCAGTCATCGGCAGGCGATTGGCGCGGAGTTGTTCATCACGACATTCCGGCAATTGTGCTGGGGTCACCGTGTTAAGGAGCCAATCTTCGACAATTGCTGTGTGTTCCTCCGCGACCCTCCCCTCCCCGCGCCCCGCGCTCCTCCCGCGGCCCGCATAGAGGACTCTGAATCTTTCAGGGCCAAAAGCCTTTAATACATTTTTTGTTTGGAGTTTTGGGAATCTATGAATATCGGAACGCTGCATTGCTACTAGTACAAATGGCAGACGGTAGAGACCTGATTATGATGAGCGTGCCTCGGGTCAGCTTCAACTGGCCGCCGCCGCCGCTCTGTGCCGCGAATGGCCTGATTACATTGATTGGTAATTCGGCGCTGCGAGTAGCAACGAGCCGACGTAAGGCGTCTGTTGTTTGCAGTGGCGGATTTACAAATTTGCCGCCCGTAGGCCATTCAATTTTTGCCGCCCCTACTGACTTCTGAAATTCAATTTGTTAGTTTAATCCCGTTATTAGTATGATTGTGAACTTAATGATGTGGATATTTCTATGTCTATCTGTCACCAACTTCAAATGTTTCATCAAATCTTATTTAAGGTTCCGTACCTCAAAAGGAAAAAAGAAACCCTTATAGGATCACTTTGTTGTCCGGCTCTCTTTTTCTCAGAAACGGGTAAAAATATCAAAGCTGACATTTCGCAAAGATATACAAGGTGGGCCAAAAGTAATCACCCTATTGGAAATTGCTCTCATTTGTACAAATGGCCGCCAATTTCAAATTTGTTTTGATATTGGTGGACTAGACAAATGCAGAATACAAGTTGACAAGCCATGGAAGCCACACTTCCCAAGAACGCCAAATAATTTTGTATATTCAGTTTTCGGGTCGCCTTTTTTTTCGTTTTACTTATATGTAATTTTTCCCCGCAATATCGCCCGATTTAACCGTTTCAGACAGTTTTTGTGGGTGTTTTTTCAAGACCCGTGTTAATGTGAATAAGCCCGTGTCTCTGGAAGCCCTTAAGGACAACATTCGACACGAGTGCGAGAATCTCTCGCCCGAAAGTCTCGCTGAATTGATGAGAAATGCCATAAAAGGAGCCCATAGGGCAATCAATTGTGACGGCGCCCATTTGGCCAATATCATCTTCTAGACTTTACCAATAAAATTTTAAATGTTCAAATAAACATAGTTAATAAAAAAACAGAATCGAAGTTTTTCATTTAGAAAAAAATTAGAGCCAATCAAGATAGGATGATTTCTTTTGATCCACCTTGTACAAATGTACGGCATCGACAAACTGGTAAAATAAATTAATCAAAAAAAAAAATGTTACCTTCCATACATGTAAAATGGGGATGATTTTTTTCGTTGGTGTAAGGTATTGTACAGGTCTTTCAAAAATATGAAAGGTCTTCTCAAACCATTTTTTTATTCAGTGACTGGTTTGCGAAATATTAAGCTTCAAACTGCGAATTCTTGGTAGACTCAAGTGACTGTTTAGTCCAAAAATATCACTGATGTACTTAGTACATTTATGACAAAATTCCACATTATCCACATATAACCATTACAGCCGTTTCCAGTTTCTCCAAATTCGAAAGTATTCCCGCCGCTTCTTGTCGCGTTACAGGCTTTTTAGTAATATAATATTTTATTGATTTCAAAGAATATGCATGCCAAGAATCTCTTTAACTACACTCGCGAGCAACCAAATCGACTCAAGCCTTCACGGCGCACATATACATTGATTTTCCTAAAACGATAAATGGTAAATATAAAAGTGATATGTCATTCGAAAGCTGAAGAATTAGGCTTTCAATTAAGATCAATACCATAAAAAAAAACTAAGCGCAGATTTAATGACGCATTTTAATTGCCCGTCAGTGTTAATTACCTCATTAGGAATCCACGCCTTGCGCTACCTGATCCCGCTATAAAACCTTTCCACATCCGGTGTACCTTATCAGTCGCTTGTTGCAAGTTGACCGGTACACATCTCGTTGCATTGTATTCCTTGTTTTCGCAAACCCATGGATACCACACCAGAAGAAGCTGCTCAAGTTGTTGCCTTGCTGCAACAAGGGTTAAGTCAGCGAGCAGTCGCTGCCCAGCTCCACTTGAGCCAGTCTGCTGTATCCCGAGTATACAGACGGTTCCAAGAGACTGGTGCCTTCAATCGAAGACCAAGAACGGGCCGCCACCGCTGCACTTCAGAGAGAGACGACCGCTTCATTGTCTCAACCTCGCTGCGCAATCGACACCTTACGGGCGTTGATGTGCAGCAAGAACTGAGACGTGTACGACAAGTGGCTGTCAGCGAGTGGACAGTGAGAAGACGCTTGAAGGAAGCCAACTTGACACCAAAAAGACCTGCATCAGGCCCCAAATTGACTGCAGGCCACCGACAAGCGCGTCTTCAGTTTGCTCGAGAGCATCTCGATTGGAGCATTGCGCAATGGCGGTCGGTCCTGTTTACTGATGAGTGCAGAGTGTGTCTGCATGGCAGTGACAGGAGAGGCCGGGTCTACCGGCGTCCGGGGGAACGATTTGCCCAATGTTGTTTCGCTGAAACAGTAGCATATGGCGGCGGTTCCTGCATGATGTGGGCTGGTATTTCTCTAGAGGGAAAAACCGCACTTGTTTTCGTGCCTGGAGGCGGCCGAGGAGGCGGGTTAACAGCTGATCGGTACATCACCGACATTCTACTCGGTCATGTTGTGCCCTATGCAGAATTTGTCGGTGAAGACTTCGTGCTAATGCACGACAATGCCCGCTGCCACACGGCACGAGTCAGTCGGCAGTTTCTGAGAGAGAAGGAATTGCGCACGATGGACTGGCCTGCGCTCAGTCCTGACCTGAATCCCATCGAACACTTATGGGACGAGCTCAAAAGAAGAGTTCGGGCCAGGAATCCAGTCCCTGCAAGCGTGGACGAGCTGAAGACAGCTTTATTAGAGGAGTGGGACGGCATTCCTCAGGAAACTGTCAAAAAGTTGATAAGGTCTATGAGAAACAGGCTGCAGGCTGTAATTAGGGCAAGAGGGGGCAATACAAAGTATTGATTTAAATAAATAAATTTTTATCTTAACATTTTTTGTTTAATTTGTATAATACGATACCCATACCCTTTTTTCCTAAATTCCCGTTTTTCCTACAATTGCGTTCAGACATCATTTATTTCAAAAATGATGAATGGATTTCAATAATAATGATATCAAATTAAAGCTGACATCTTAAGCTTTTAAATGACATATCATTTTTATTATTTCTATTCATAATTTTACTTGTATTAATGTATGTTTGCGCCGTCAAGGCTTGAGTCGATTTGGTTGCTCGCGAGTGTATTTCTACTATCTTTTCTGGCTGACTATCGTCTCAAATTCACTCTATTCCGGGTTTTGCCTTTCCCGATTTCACTCATTTATTTAAGCCAGCGTTGTGTCGAGTTTACAAAAAATTCCTGAACCAGCATGAAAAAGGGTCAATCTTGGCTAGTTTAAGACGTGACATAAGTTATGCATCGCGCTCACTCACATCGCGCAGCCTCAAGAGCGAGCGCGACGACGTAGAACTTTTGTCACGACTTAAATGCGCCCCGTATACTAGCCCTTCTGAGCATGATTCAGCAGCCACAGTTGCCACTAAATTCAAAGAATATAGGTACATACTGATTATATGACAGTGCGTTTATTTATATGTAGATTGTGTACACGTAAATTTATATTTAAAAAATCTGTAAAATAAAATTGCTAAATTTGCCGCCCCTCTAAATCTGCCGCCCTAGGCACTGGCCTTTTTGGCCTATAGGTAAATCCGCCACTGGTTGTTTGTGACATTGTTATCGAGTTGGCAGTATTTCTGTACGAGTGAGCGTTTTGTCGGCATAAAGAGTTCATTGTGCGGAAGAATGGCACATTCTCTTGCTACTGCTGACTAGTAGCTAGACTAGCTAGTAGGTCAAGGGCGGTTGTTTATCAGCAGGACTATTACGGGCGCAAACCTCGCCCGCTATCTTATCCTGTAGTGGCTTTCATTCCATTTATCAAATATTTTTAATTAGGTAGGTACTTATTTTGTTGATATTTTTCGGCCCGCTGTTTTAGACAGTTTTTAGATTATGTTATGTGTTGATGTCAGAAATATTTATAATTATGTAGAGGTTGGATTCTCTTCTCATCTCCATTATTGGTGCCGTGTTCGGTCGGCGGTGTGATGCAAGGCGCCGGATCCATAATGCACGAGCCGCATCATCTGTCGTCGTGTTTTTGCGGCGCATCATCAATCGAGTGCCACTGCGACTGACGACGCGCAAATGTACATTTGATGTGTCCGCAGTTCCGCCTATTGTGACACTATGTGAAGTATCCTATATAAGTACTTCTCTCTGCATGGAATACTCCCGCTCAGACTCGTTAAATGTGCTTATGCATGTGAGCTAACCAAAGTATCACTGATCTGGTGATAACTCGCGTATCGCTGTACGGTAAGTTTTCCTCCATTTAACGTCATATCCAGTACCTACAGCACACCTACAGGGTGTTAAATGCCCAGTAGTTAACAGCCTGTCGTGTCGCAGCCGGGAGAGCAGAGTGACTCTATTTCCGGTCATTTCCGTTTCCGACTATCTGAGACACAGGCCGCCGCCGTCGTCGGTGCAACAGTTTCCTTCACTCATTAATCAAAACTCCATATTGAGAACTTGGAGCTACAAACAATTCTATAGCCTATAGTACATACTTACATAGTAGGAACATAACGTAGGTAGTTCACCGCAGAACAACGAGACCCGCGGTCGCGGTGTGAAGCGGAATATTGATGAGCTCCACTGCAGATACAGTGATCATCACAGCCACCACCTGCGCTTGTAATACTACGAGATGGATGATTCGTCGCAGTCGCAGCTATAACTAGCATTTACTACTTATCTAATAAAAAGAAGCATTTTTAATCAGGAAAAGTACAAAGGTACCTACGTAATGTAATCATACTGTACGTAGGTATTTGACACATCTTCGAGAAGTTTTGCATTGGGATTCATACTTTTTCATAATACATAGTTAATGTTATGTAGAGTTTTCATTTATATAGATTTACCAAGTTTTAAATAATATATAATGCATTTAAGTACGTATGTATTTGTCTCTACATGTCATAGAGCTAGTCTCTAGATGTCGAATGATTAATGAATATCTAATTATTTATCAGAATGATGACTAACTGATGGCATAATTATGATTATGTGCAATGTTGAGTGTGAATTCCCAGGTGCGAGGAGCTAGGTGCAGGTTCAAGGTCCGGCCGGCACAAGCATGACTGAACAACACAACACTTTACTAAGATATATATAAATAACTATAAAATATTGTAGAAAAAGATCCTTTACATTTTATACATTTTTCATAACTACATGAACTACTAGGTACAATATTGGTTATCTTTCTGGCATATATGCTGTCTACACCTCTTCCCGGTGACTGATAATGATAACAAAGGACTTGCTTCAACAGTCGAAGTCTTCACAATGGACCGTACTTATCTTTATAGCAAGTAGTAAAGCGTATGTAGGACGTAGCTATCTCTATGTAGGTAATAGTAGGTATGTGTACCTACTATGGAATGGTATTATGAGTGTACGTGACTACTACGGAGAAGTTCAAATTTCACGTTCATTGATGGTGGCGCCATCTAAGGTTTTCTCGGGAACTAAATAGATGAGTCCCACTGAAAGTGTTTTCTTTTTCTGGTGTTTACGAAGGGTTAGACCTGTGTTGATGAAGTGTGCGAGGGTCAACCCGCTCCTCTACATCTTCCATACTTCACTTGTAAACTGAGCGTATCTTCGTTTCATCAACTCGTAGAAATCCACGGATAGTCCGCCAGAAATGATCCATACTTTGTGTAACAATGAGATGCAAAATAAAAATCAGTGATTCATAGTACTACGAGCCTATTTGTCAGATCCAAAAAAGTTATGACAGATTTTACAAAATAGCATCATAAGAACTGTGACTTGATAATGTGAGTTGAGGGTACTTACTCGTTGCGTGAAATGAAAGACGTTGAATTTCCACATATTACACATTTATTAGTGTTGAAAATATTATTATTATATTTGTGACGACATTTTAGACTATGGCACCGAGTGATGCCGGCAACGACCTAAACACAACTTCACCACTGTGGCATAGAGTTAAAAATATTATAAACGTTAGTACAACTAGGCACGTTTCATTCATTCATTCACAGATCGGTGTCGGTCGTTGCCGGCGAGTTTACAACATCTACTTACAATCTAATGTTAATATTAAGAACACATAAAGCGCAACACCCAACAAATAAAACTACAAAATGTAAACGATATGTATAGTTATAATTTTATAAATAACAGACACTAAATAATGTATTCAAAAGGGATGGGCGAGAGTCGGAACTTAAATATCATTTAGATCAAAAAATCAATATACAGTTTAGATATAAGATTTAAAATTACTTATATATGAATATCTGGTAAGTGTGGCGCGCTACACTATCCGACACTACGACGATAATCTAACGCAACAAAACAACTAACAACTCTCCGACAAAATTATATTTGCTACACATTTGTACTCTGGGCAACTTAAAATATAGACATTATTACAGAAAATAATTATTATTATGAAAGATTCATAATTATAAATGGTGTTCGCATCACAATAAACTATTCCAATGACTGTTATAGGAGGATGTGGTTCAGATATTAAATTAAAGAAATATTGTATGATAAATCATATTTAATTAGGTATAGGTACTTATGTAGATAAGATGTTTATGTTAGGAACTTTAAAAGCCGCGAAATATTAGATAGAAAGTATTTCACCACTTCTGAAATGTAATGAAATGTGAACACCACCGTAATCTCAAAATAAAAGTTAGATATAATATAATGTAGAACACAAAATCAGTCTTAACTTAACTCTACAACTGCAGAGAGCGACGAAGCTAGAGCCTACGTAGAAACTACACTACCTAGAGAGTATTCATTTAGTACCTAATTTTAGTAAACAGTCCCATAGTTCGGATCCCACAGCTCTTTGGTTAGTTCGCGATACAATATATTATTATGATAGTTGGTATTGATCGATACATTTATTAATACATACATATAAAGTAAGGAATCAATCTCCCGTATACCTAAAATGGTAAAATGTTCGCACTTTTAACGTAAGTTTTGTATTTTTTTAATGGAAGTGCTATCTGATTCTATATTATGTAAAGGCTAAGAAAAGCAAAACATGGCGGTGGGACCTAAGTCTAGTGTTTCTATAACCTATTCATCTAAATATATTATAATAGGTAATATAATTTATATTATATTACAAACAAAAAAGACTCTTACACATTTAACACTCATTTGGTTATAATCTTACAAACTACAGTTAGTTGACATTATAAACTTGTATTATAATGTTCAAAAGTTCATATAAAGTTTTTCATTATCTGTTTACAATAAGAGTATTTAGAAAACATGTTAACTTCTTTAAATAAAATACGAAATGTAATGTTCTTCTTCGTAAGTTTGTATCTTGTACTTGGGAACCATTTTTGTTTAGAAGATGAAAATATAGAGAAGGGAATAGATAATTTAAGAATAATAAATAAAATACATATCTTGCCTACCCCTCAAGGGAAGACCTCAGTGCGGACGCGTGAAACACAACACAAGTCGCAACAACACGCGGGTAAATGCCGATCAGTCTGGTCGGTCCATCGGGAACACAACATTATTAGTCATTTAAATAAGATTCAGTCGGTGGGAGTTCAGACAACCCAGACAGCTCTAGGAACCGGAATGTTTAATCAAATGTCTGGATATAAAGAGATTCAAACTTAGTAACATTATTTTGGAAACGTGTATAAATTAGTCTTTTTTGGCAATAACAAAAATATTCGTAGCCTCAAATGGCCGCTTACTGCACGTAAATTTGTATAAAATGTTGTATATGTTGTAGATTTTAATATATTTTAAGAAAAGTTTTCGGATGAAGGCATCCTCTGCTAGTAGCAAGGCAGTATTTTGGTTCATTATGTCTTTTTGATTCCATGTTTAAGCTCAACATCGCGCGGGCGACTCGGGACAAATGCTTAGTTTACAAAGTAACATGATGTGTGTTACCTCCCGCAGTGAGTGCGCCGCGTCGCCGGTAACCACGGACACTTCTTATGCCTTGTATCTGAAATGAAATAACACTATTTAGATCATGGATTCAAACAATACTTGATAATGGCATATACCTACAGGGAATTCGACACATGGATGTACAGAGTTAGAGCGATCCAAAACGTCTTAAATGCGCCGCGTGCTAGCCCTTCTCGATTATGCAAGACTCATAAGTGGACACTCAATGTATCTCTCTCTACGAGTACCAACAGAGCGGCATGTGCGAGGACTGGTTGATTGAATAGTACTGACCGTGGCGGCGGGTGCGCGAGGCAGGCGGCGGCGGCCAGCAGCGCGGCCAGCAGCTGCGCGGCCAGCAGCGCGGCGGCGGCTGCACGCGGGGCGCCCAGCAGCCCGCGCAGCGCCGCCTCCGCGCGCCGCGCGCAGCCCGCCGCGTGCAGCCGCGCGCCGCCGCCCGAGGCGAGCGCCACGCGCCGCGCCGACACGCACTCCGTGTCGTCCAGACCCGCCTGCAATACACCACGATCACTTATCATTGTGTAGGGGCGGAAGAAGACGGTGTCTTGTAATTATATGATTGTAACATTATAACACCGTGCGCTTCAGCATAAAAGCAAAGAACAATATAAAACAAAATACGAGTAATCTTTACATTAGAGGCCTAAGTAGTTTTTGTGTGTGTGGTGATTCTACGGGTACATTATTTATCATAGGTACATATAAACCACTAGAGAAATCTTCTCAAAGTCCCTGATGAGGGACGTGAGGAATAGTGAGGATATATAAACCAATGGACTAACAATGAAATGAACAAGTGATAATTAAGTATACTGACCACACAGCAGCTCGCCGGCACGTAGTAGTAGGGCGCGGGGGCGCTGACGCTGAGGTCCAGCGTGTCGCTGCGCGCCTCGGGGGCGGGGGCGGGGGCGGGGCCGGGGGCGCCGGGGGCGGGGGGCGCCGCCAGCGCCGCCTGCTGTTGTGACCAGAATGAACCCTGCCAGTCGCGCGCGCTCTCTGTGCCGCAACATTGTAACTGTAAGAAGGAAACACCTTTATTCGTCTGTAATGAATGCTATCTGTGCTACCACAAAAAACTTTTAACACGATTTAACTAGTGTTTAAAACGAAATTTGACAGATTTTGTAGGCGTTTGACAGCGCTAAACATCTGTTAAATACTGTCTAAGTTTTTGTGGTAAGGCCCTATAAGTTTAATTTGGGTGGCTAGGCTAGTCTAATAAAATAAAACAAAAAAAAAGTTGTTTGTCGACTCAATTAATGTTTTGTGTGTTGTGTCCTGTATGTTTATTTTATGAAATACTAGCTGTTTCCGCGAGCTTCGCTTCGCCCTAAAAGATTTCCCGCGGGAATACCGGGATAAAAAGTAGTATATATTTTAATGAAACGTGTCAGCTAGGTTTATTAGTAGAATAAATAATTGTAAAAATGTAACATGTTCCTGAGTCGCGAGCACAAGTTTCGAACCACCGTTAACGTCGCGTATCGTCAACTGTCACTGTCAAAATGTGAGGCAAAGTTAGTTCCAAAAGTGACATTTGTTTTTTCCATATGTTAAGTGGAATTTCACCAAACGCTAAACGTATTTAGTAGCCTGTCATACATCTGTCAGTTAGAACAAAATGTATTTAAAATTTGATTTAAATACATTTAGGGCGGCTTGCGTAACGTATGATAATTGTGTTTAAGGGTAAAATAAACACATTTAAGTTGTTAAATGCAATTAACGTCTTGCATAGCAAAAATTTTGTTCTTAAATACGTTTATCGAAGTGTCAAAGTTAAATACCCAAAATTGGCTGTTTAGCGCCGCTAAATACGTTTAGTGGCATTGTATCTGTCAAAAACGGCGGCATTGAAGCATGTCGTACCTATACCTAGTACCATTACAATTCCTAATTTTGGACCATTTCCCACCACGCTGGTCCACTGAGGGTTGGTGTGTTCACATATCAAGATGTGCTTAATCTAGATATGTAGGTTTCCTCGCGATGTTTTCCTTCATTCATGGTATTGCTTGATATTGGTGAGCCACTTTTTCCACTCATACTTACTTTGAGTTTTATCACAAACTGAAATGAAATTCCAACATCTCTGTAGGTATGCTAACGCAACGCTTTCATAGGAGAACAGAACTAGAGGGGATATGGAGAGGACAGAGGAGTTGCAGAAGAGGGAGAAATCAATTCAATTCTTATGCTGTACAGATCTTGGCATTGTTATTGTTTGTGTAGTGTCAAGTGTCACTTAGTGACAGTGTCAGTAAAATTTTGACGGCATTTGTTTCTGTTCACGCATTTTTCTAGCCCTAAACATTTAAAAACTTAAAAGTTTTGATGAAAATATGCATAGAATGAAACGTAACACATGCTAAATACGTTTAGCTAAATTACAACTTCAAATGAGCCGTGCAAGACAATACAAATTGTGTTTAGTATAAATACGTTTATTGAGATAAATGCGTTTAGCTAACTAAAATTAAAATATCTTTAAATAGGAAGTCACGCAAGCCACCCTTAGCTTCGCTTTTAAAGATTTCCCGTGGGAATACCGGGATAAAAAGTAGTATATATTTTAATGAAGCTTGTCAGCTAGGTTTATTAGTATGATAAATAATAGTAAAAATGCAACATGTCCCTGACCTCAGTCTGCAGCGTGTCTATGAGCGCGGTGGCGTGCGACTCCCGTCCGTACTGCAGCGTGATCGCGCGGGCGAGGCGGGCGTGCAGCGCCGCGGACAGGGCGGGCCCGCGCCGCGCGCCCCACCAGCCCGCGCCCGCCGCCCCCGCGCCGCTCGCCAGCTGCAGCGCCAGCGACCCCGCCAGCAGGAACCCGCTGCCTGCAACCACAATATTACTCGGATCAGCGGAGTCACCTGCTACAGGCATTGCATGCTGAAAAGGTGATTCCAACAACTTTGTTTAATTCATTTACCTTTTGTCACCAATAAAGATATTTTGTATTTGTATAACTATGTAGGGACATAGACACGGCCATCCACCACCGAGCTAGACAGAGCCTGGAACATGGATATCGGACAATGGTACAGCTGATATTAAATCTACACAGACATAGATGCACGCAATGAACACCAATCGATCGACCTTAGGCATAGCAGTCATCATTTACCACTACGTTACATTCAATGTGTTCAGTCGCGCGCGATCAGCTGACGCGTGAGGTCACTGAACCTATGTGTGCGTAACAATGACTTCCCAAGTGCTAAAATGTAGTAACTGTAACATTGTGATATGTGAAATCCTAGCTTTTATTCAAAATAAGCTGGACGTGATGGATGAAGAGAGTTTGTTGCGTGTTTGTGCTACTTCCTTCCCGGAGGAAGATGTCGCGGAAGCAAAGAAGCTCCTGTTTGATTCTGTCTCTAAGACAGGAATAAGGCGGAGGAAAGCTGGCAAGAACCGTCGGGAGCTGGAGGATATCATAGATCTCTTCCAACAAACACCCCCAGAGGAGATGCCCATATTTGTTGCTCGAGACCTACTAAAACTTCCACCTGTAAGTTTTGACCATGTAGACGTGACTAGACTCTTGAAGGACATTGTTGTAATACAGAAGGAGCTTAGAAACATCCAGGAATTCTATGCATCTGATGTCCAATATGCCACCGTTAACGAGTTGCAAGATTTGAAATTGGAAATCGAGAATCTCAAAAAGTCGACGACGATTCCATCTACGGTCAAAAATGACCTGTATGTGAATACCCACAGAGGAGCTTTTTGCATGCAAGACAGCTTCGAGTGCAATAGCGGCCCGATGGGCCTACTACACGGCACTTTATATTCTACCCCCGAGAAAGCCGATAAGAGCGATGTCGGCAAACCAACAGATTCGAATAAGCCGTCCTGCTCATACGCAAGCGTAACGGCTACTACTAATCAGAATAGCCGTCTCACTCACACGCATGGTGAATCGAAGCGCGTGGAGGCCCGCACGGCCACCGCTGGCGCTGTTGCGAACCGGACAGTGGCGAAACCGCGGTGGGCCTCAATGCCAGCTGACGCGAACAATAAGGAGGATTGTAATCTGGAGTCTGATTGGGTAACGGTCACTAGACATAGAAAGAAGACTAACGCCCGCTTTCAAGCAAGAGAGGGGCGAGCTCAAGTCTCTGGAAGCTCAACTTTTAAGGCAGCGGATGTTAAGATACCTTTATATATATATAATGTCTCAAAAGAGACGAAAGTCGAGGATATTTCGAATTATATAATGAATAAAACCGGTGCCCAGGTAACACTGGAGAAGGTAATAATGAAAGAAGAAAAAGATTATGACTCATATAAAATGTATGTATCGAAGAGTAAGTTAAATCTTTTTGAAGACGACAATTTGTGGCCAAGTGGAATCCTGTTTCGGAGATATATTGTTTTCAACAAAAACAGAAAAGACTCGGAGGATAAAAAAACCATCAAATAAAAATGGCGATGAGCAAAGACACGATTAATTTAATAAGTTACAACTGTAAATCTGTTAAAAGGTCAGTACAGTGTGTCAAAAATCTGTGTGACATATGTGACGTCATTGCTATCCAGGAACATTGGCTTTTACCGTATGATATACCTTTCCTTGGAACGATTCATGAAGACTTCGAATATACCGGCAAGTCTGCGGTGGATACTTCGGCTGGTCTACTGAGAGGGAGACCGTTCGGCGGAGTAGGTATTCTCTGGCGTAAAGGTGCGTTCGAGTCAGTGTCCGTCGTGGAGTGTAGAAGTGTGCGTATCACGGCTATTAAGGTGTCAGTAAATAATAAATCGTTATTAATCGCGAGTGTTTACATGCCTACAGATAGTAGCGATAATTTACCGGAGTTTAACGAGTGCATGGGTGAGTTGGGGGCCCTAGTGAATACTAGTGATGTGGAAAATATATACCTACTAGGTGATTTTAACTCACATCCCAAAGAGTTATTCTGCTCGGAAATGTTAAATTTTTGCGATGACTTGCAGCTTCTGTGTGCGGACTTCGAAAAACTCGGTATGTTTTCTGACAATTATACCTACATAAGTGACTCTTGTGGCAGTACACGGTGGCTCGACCATTGTCTCGTATCCAAATCGGCTTGGAACTCAATAATGGATGTTAGCATAAAATATAATGTATTCTGGTCTGATCATTTACCGCTAATGATACAATGTAATATTAGTACCATTAAGATTAATTTTCAAGATGTAAATAACAGTCTTAATAAAATAATTTGGGGTGTAAGAAACCCGGAACAAATTAGTTTATATGCAAATGAGTGTAATAAAAACTTGCGAACGATAAATCTTCCTGAACAACTTAGGAATTGCTGTGACAAATTGCAATGTTTTGACAATCATCATCATCAGCTACTTGACGATTTGTATGCAAGAATTGTGAATATTCTGAGTGAAGCGTCGAAGTGTAGCAGTAAACTTAAATCTTATAAAAAAGTATCGCCGATTATTGGATGGAACAGGCACGTCAGGGATGCTCACAGAGAGGCGCGGGTGAAGTTTGATGTATGGAACAGTACTGGTAGATCAAGAATCGGGAAAGCTTATGAGGAGATGTGTGTATCGCGTAGGATTTTTAAAGCTAAGTTGAAGTGGTGTCAGAAAAACCAGGAACAAATAAAAATGGACATTTTGGCCACTCAGAGGCATAATAAAGACTTTAAAAAATTCTGGAAAAACACTGATAGACTGAACATCAAGCCAGGCCGACCTGTGAGCATCGATGGGGTGTCCGACCTAGGCGCTATAGCGAACTTGTTTAGAGAACATTTTAGCGTTAAGTCTCCTCTCGGCCCGTCTAAGCTGGTGCTCAGTGCTGGAGCTCATGACGGTGATGTACCAGTTAGGTTCTCGGCGAAGGATGTTGAGAGTGCAATTAAAAACATGCATCGAGGCAGATCACCGGGACATGACAGTTTGAGCATTGAGCACTTGCAGTATGCTGGTGTTCATATGTGCCGTGTATTGTCTTTGTTCTTTTCGTTGTGTGTAGTACATTCATACCTACCGCCTGAACTTGTGAAGGTTATAGTCGTGCCAATAGTTAAGAACAGAACTGGTGATCTATCAGACAAGAGCAACTACCGGCCAATTTCGTTAGCTACAGTTATCGCGAAGGTATTTGATCACCTAGTAGACTCTTGTCTAGATAAATATATTAACTTGAATGACGCACAGTTTGGCTTCCGCCCAGCTCTTTCCACGGAGGCCGCGATATTATGTCTAAAGCATACGGTGAGGTACTATTTAGACAGAAATACACCTATCTATGCGTGTTTTCTAGACCTCTCCAAGGCTTTTGACCTAGTGTCGTACGACATTTTGTGGAATAAGCTGGACGGAATTATACCGAGTGATATTTTATCTGTGCTCAAGTATTGGTACGACAAACAGGTAAATTTTGTGAGATGGGGGGATATACTGTCTGATTCCTATAAAATGGAATGTGGGGTGAGACAGGGAGGGGTGACCTCTCCAAAATTGTTTAATCTATATATAAATGCATTGATTGGGGAACTAAAACGCACTGGTGTCGGATGCCATGTAGATGGGATTTGTTTTAACAATATAAGTTATGCAGATGATATGGTGCTGCTGGGCCCCTCAGTCAATGCATTGAGGAAATTGTTGGGGGTTTGTGAAACATTCGCAAATAGTCACGGATTGTCATATAATGTTAAAAAAATCGGAATTTATGTTTTTTGCTGTAGGTAAAAAAAGGTTTAGAACGGTTCCTGACCTATTTCTTAACGGTACTAAATTGAATCGTGTAAAAAGTTTTAAGTATCTAGGTCATTATGTGACTGAAAATCTGTGTGATGATATGGATATGGAAAGAGAACGCAGGGCGTTGGCCATCAGGGGTAATATGTTGGTCCGAAGGTTTGCCTATTGCTCTAAGCAGGTGAAGGTTACCTTATTCAAAGCTTATTGTCAATCAGTGTATACAAGCAGCCTCTGGACTAACTATACTCAGAAGGCTTTCAGCGCCCTGCGCGTTCAATATAATAACACCTTCAGGATGATGATGGGGCTGCCCCGCTACTGCAGCGCGTCAGGCATGTTCGCAGCCGAGCGCACGGATGACTTTTACGCCATTATCCGGAAGCGAACAGCGTCTCTGCTGGGCAGAGTGCGGGCCAGCGGCAACAGCCTCCTGAGGGTGATCGCCGAGAGGGTGGATGGCCCTATCTTGAGACACTGGGTCCAAGTACTTAACTGGAACAGGGTAGGATCAGTACTCAGTGTTTCAAAATAGGGTGTGTAAATAAATAACTATATTAATGTGTTTGTGTTTGTATTTAGCCTAACCTAGTATTAAGATTCATTGTTACTAACACTTACTATGGACTATGTGGTCTGAAAATAAATATTTATTATTATTATTATTATAATGTCTGCAATGATACTTCAAATGGATATAACGATTATGTAAAGCCATGTAATTAATTTTACTCGGCGCCACGTTTGGCTAACCCAGTGTTAGTAATCATCATCATCATCATCAGCCAATAATCATCCACTGCTGGACAATCTGGACATAGGCCTCTCCCAAGGAACACCAGAACACTCGGTCCTCGGCCTTCTTCGTCCAACCACTACCCGCCACCCGCCTAAGGTCGTCAGTCCAGCGAGCAGGAGAGCGTCCCATGCTGCATTTGCCTGTTCATGGTCTCCACTCGAGAACTCAGTCAGTGTTACTATCCAGTACTTATCATTACTCACCAGTAGCAGCGCCAGCGAGCCCGGCGGCGGCGCCCCCGGTGAGCGCGGCGGCCCAGGCCCCCGCGGCCGCCAGCCCCGCGCGCGCCGCCGCCGCCTCGCCCCGCGCGCCCGCCCCCGCGCCCTCCACCGTGCCCTCCCAGCCCACGCCGGTGTACGCCGCCCAGCCCACGCCGCCCAGCGCCAACACGCCCACACACTGCAACATAATTATCATTTTATTTCTTTCAACAATCACATTAGGTACATTTTTTTTTTACAGGTTTGTATTTTGATTTTATAGATTGTAAATCAAGAGTTATGGTTCTATTCTATTCTATTCTCTGTGGGGGTGTAAGTACCTGCACCTGGCTCTCTCGAATGGAACAGTTGTGCATTACCCCAAGGTCTAAACTGGCTTCCTAAGCTTGGACCATTTCCCACCACGCTGGTCCACTGCGGGTTGGTGGGTTCACATATCTAGATGTGCTAAATCTAGATATGCAGGTTTCCTCACGATGTTTTCCTTCACCATAAGAGCGATGGTATACATTGTACTTAAGTTAAAAGAACTCATTGGTACATGTCAGCACCGGGATTCGAACCCGCATCTCTTGCTTGAGAAGCAATCAAGAGTTATGGTTTAACAATAGAATTTTGTTGTACCTAAACTAGGCAAAGTCTGTAATATAGGCATCAACTCCACCTTGATGTATTATAAAGTCATGTTTCTACATGTGTGTAAACAATGTGCAAGTTTTACAACTTCTTAAAACAGTAAAATTACTCATCCAGCTTTAAAGACTTTATAGTCTTAGGTAGGATGCAAGCTTGCATGCTTGCCTAGTGTGTGGTTAAAATTATTTGCTGACACTCTAAGAAGAAAATACTGTATGACTGGAGGATTTCTTACATATTTTTGTTACACTAGTATGCTCTGTATCCAGGACAAAGAAACCAGATCTGATGCCTCTATCAGTTATGTAACTCTGAGGGGTTTGTCCTGTAATATTTTTTTTATTGCTTGTACAGACCATAATTTGTAAAGTAGTCATAGCAGTAGCCTGTGCTAGTAGTTTAGCAGTAATAGGTTTATACCATATTTTCAGGGTAACTATATATAAAGCTTAGAAGAGTAGACAGACATAGTAGTAAAGCACCAAGAGTCCATAAATAAGCCAAATAAGCCAGGTGTAGGAGCCAATAGGAGCACACACACCAAGTCTTGTTTAAAATCATTAAATTTGAAAAAAAAAAGTGTAAGGATCAGAATTGGTAAATTGCATAATGATTAGGTACCTCAAGATCCTACTAATATTATAAATGTGAAAGTTTGTGAGTATGTGTGTGTGTAATGTTTGATACTTCTTCACATCAAAACGGCTGAACTGACTTTAAAGAAATTTGGGGTGGAGTTAGCTGACACCCTGGGCTCCCATGGAAAAACTTTATAAGACAAAGCAAAGCTCTCGGGAACATCTAGTTTATTTATAAATGTATTTCAATACAAATTTCCCTTGCAGCTAAGGCATTGTTCTCTCTCTCATTGATCTCTTGTTCTAGGTCCATTTAGTTTGAAATTGAAACATTAATATGAGATACCAATCAGTAATCAGTAAGTATCATTGGTTCATCAGTTACATCAAATAAAACTTCTCCACCAAATAGGTGTTGTGCACTCAGTAAGAATGTAGGAAGTAGAAGCTGATGCAGTGGGTGGACAGGTCCACATTCCTGGGCGACACTGTGGCAAGTGTGAACATCGACACTATGCAGTTATCTGCAGCGGCGGCGGCGGCGGCGGCCACTCCGCTGTTTATTTACGAGGCGCGCCTGCAGCGACTGCACGCGCGCGCTTTATATAGCCACATCTGGTTATTGTAATGCACGCTCCGCCGGCCCAGCACGGCGGCGGTCGATAGGTTCAACAAACTATCATGTTTCGATACCCACCATAACAGTTACCAACCAAAATTTTAAACGAAGCGCTGTGGACCACACGAAGCTTTGTATTAATCACAAAAGACTTACCAACAGTATGATATTCAGGAATATCAGCATACATTTCATTAGCGAATAACATTTCGACATCCCCATGATGGAAACTCGTTTGTTCACAACTTCAACTTTCTGTGGAAATATTTCACTTGTTTTACAGTGCACTATTTAATTTTAATCACCGTTTAATTCATAATTAGCTTGGAGTTGGTGCCTTTTACTAATGAATGTTAAAAATATTTATTTTGTTGCACTTTCATTTCAAGCACACAAGGAGGGAAGCTTTTTTTTGAAGTAAGGCACAGATTAAAATTTATTGAGTCCGTTCTGTGGTATTTTATCCTCGGCGATTATTCTGAACCTAAAGCCTCTATACGTCTGTCAATGTCAAATCAAATTCAACTTCTATTCTGTTTCCGCGTTCCGCTTCCGTCTGTTTACAAAATAAAATCCAAATTTATTTCATAAATTGGGTTGGGTGAGAAGTGAAATGAAAGGATTTATAGCGGTACATTGTGGTGAGTATAAGATTCCTTTATATTGTTCATACCTGTACGACGCTGTATACGCTGAACATAAACTCAATCTCGGCTTTCAGGAGCGGGATACCACAGCGATACTCTGAAGAAAGAATATCAGAAAACGTGTTATTTAGCATGCCGGAAAGCTAACGAAGCTCTAAAGCAAGGTGGAAATGCTGTCGATGCTGTGGAGAAGGCAATCATCGGTATGTGAGTGATAATAATGTGTTTTAGCGTAAACCCAAATAATCCCCTAACCGAACGTTCATTTTCGCAGAGTTGGAAAATAGTCCTCTCACTAATGCCGGCTACGGGTCTAACCTGAGCTGGGAGGGGAGCGTGGAGTGCGACGCGTCCATCATGGACGGGCAGACGCTGCACTGGGGCGCGTGCGGCGCGGTGGCGGGCGTGTGGAACCCCATCTCGCTGGCGCGGGCGGTGTGCGCGCGGCAGGCGGCGGCGCTGGCGCTGGGCCGCGTGCCGCCCTGCGTGCTCAGCGGCCGCGGCGCGCGCGCCTCCGCCGAGCGAATGGGACTCAAGATAGTCGATGAACGCAAAATGATATCTGCCCGCGCATTCCGAAACTTCAAGCACAGCAAGAGAAAGCTGAAAAGATATTCTATGCAAAATGATGTAAATTTTAGCCCACTGGACACTGTGGGAGCTGTCTGTGTTGACTCTAATGGGGTGGTGGCGGCGGGAGCCAGCTCAGGTGGGGTGTCGCTGAAGCATGAGGGCCGAGTGGGGCAGGCCGCCTCCTACGGCAGTGGAGTGTGGGCGGTGATGAGCCGCGACGGGGTGAGCCCGTCGGTGGCGGCGTGCACGTCCGGCTGCGGGGAGCACCTGATCCGCACGCAGCTCGCACTGAACACGGCAGAGAGTCTCCTGGAGGCCTCCCCTGTACTTGGTCTGGACAAGTGCCTGAAAACTAAATTTTTGGAGTCCCCTTTTCTATGGGATGTGCCAGAAAGGCTTGGAGGTACTTTGGCTCTGAAGTTTGACCCACAGAATGGTGAAGGAGAGCTGTTCTGGGGACACACCACCAAGACAATGTGTCTAGGATACATGTCCACTGAGAGTGACAGACCAAAGGTAACAAGACTCTAAAGTCAATCAATTATACCATAATAATATTATGATAATGTAAAATCAGTGAATAATCATTTTATTATGCCTACCTAAAAAATAAATATTGTATAATTTGTTTCAGTTCACAATATCGCAGCTGCCGTCGAAGGTGGCCCCGGGCAGGAAGGCGGTGGTGTCGGGCGTGCGCTTCGCCGTGCCGCTGGAGCCCGTGCCCGCGCTGCAGTGGGAGGTGCGCACTAACGGCTGCCAATAACCAACATGTGCATTTATACTGGATACTGCCGCATCTAGCTGTATTGTATTATTGAACCTGTTATACTATAATAGTAGTACTTGTAGTTAACCATACAGCTCAGTATTAGCAGCTTCCTCACTAATAAGAGAACTTTTCTATATGTTTTTGTTTGCATAATTATAATAGATTAGAATATTGTAAGTGCAAAGATCTCATAACATATTTATAAATAGTTGTTGTGTAGATATAACTGTCTAATGATTTGACTATGTTAGATATTCATGATAATTAAATATACCTGTTTACTCACAACCCCGTCTTCAAATTGGCATATGAGAAGCCAATTAATTAGTTAGGTATAAGTAAGTTTAATTAATAATTACGAAGACCTATTAGATGTTCATTAGCTGGCCTATTATGGTAGGAAATCTTTTTCAATAAGTAAATAAAACATTAAATTTATTCATTGTATTTTATTTAAAACCTGTAGATTTGTCATGTGCTAAAATATAAATTCGGTGAGAGGCGAGTCATAATTCTAGTAGTGCGAAGTACGGTCATTTCTGTGCTCAGCGTTGTTACATAGTGAGGTACTGAAGACCTCCAGTAGCGTCAAATAGTTAGAGATTATTACAAATAAATTGGCTGTTGACATTACATTTTGGTAGTGAATTAGAGAAGTCATTATGTTCCTTGGTAGTGAAGCTGTCATGTTCAGTGAAGTGGTTTGTCCCAATCTGAGAGTTTTATTTTAATAAATTTGTAGGATTCAATGTAAGAAACAATTTAACACTACCATATGGAAGCAATCAAAATATAATTTTATATAAAAAATAGCACCATACCATCTATTTGGGTAAGTATTAAAGAAAATCATCAAAGGGCATGCTCTTTAAGGATAAGGCACTAATTATAATAATTATTGTTGTTGCTAGTAGAAATAAATGTACCTAACTGGTTTCTTGTTAACAAAGATATTTAAACTGGCTTTATAAAAGCAAAATATTTAGAGAAAATAATATCATTTTTATCCTTAGCTTAAACTAATAATTAAAATAAGGTAGGTATTAAACATACGTACATTTGTACTGAGCTAAGACAGTGTTCATGAACAGTTACTGTGTAGGTATATCTTAATAATGTAGTATGTCAGTTTAATTACTAAATAATATTTTAAGTTTGTACATTTATGATTAATTTGATTATGCTTAAATTATTTAAAAAATGTTATCAAAGCAAAGACTACGTTACTACAGCTGTCACAGTTATCACTGGCAAGGTAAAACATTTAAAGTTATCACCATTTATAATGATGGATATTGTTCGAAGTAGCTACATCTAATGGAGCCTCTAAAATATAATCAATACAATAATATTGGTGTTTAAAGTTTGTATAATTCATTATTTAAAAGATATTTAAATTAAAATTTGTAAATGAACCATCCTAGTTTCGGACGAAATACTATCAAAATGCAAATGCATTCTCATATTGGAAGAAGTATTACTTGAATATGGAGTTTGATTTCGTATCATACCTCTTGGTATACCGTAAAACTCATTAATTAAAGTATTGAAGCCACATTCAAATCGGATTTCTCTTAAATTACTGCTATACACCACATTAAATGCCAAATTAATACTGTGTCAATCACGTGTAAAAGAACGGATTTTGGAACTTAGAGTAATATACATTATAAAAATAGTCCATTTTTAATTTGATAAGATAAGTTTTATCAATTCACTATGCAATTATATCACCATTCATTCATTATTATTAAAGATTCTTCGTAAAAAAGAATCTTGCAAGGCCTCTGAGCATCGTTCATCACATTTCATTCATCAAATAATCATAATAATACATAACAATGTAATTCGTATGGAAGAATATTAATTATTACATATTATAATCAAATAAAGAATACCACTTATGGTAAAATGCATAGCAAATAAAATAGTAAAACGTAATTCGAAAAGAGTATCTTATCACAAAATTATCCGCTTCAAACTACCTACATGATACGGTCATATTAATCACGATCAAACCTGCCATCATTCTTGCAGGATAGTGTTGCCAGTCTAGCCATTTTATTAATTCGCACAATATAAATAATGCATTGGAACCATTGACAAAAGAATAAAGAGAGGACATGCCATATCAACGAAAAAAATGCGCTTACCTAAACTTTGGTGTCAATTAAAATGGCGGCTTTTTTCTTTAAAAATGTAAACAAACAAATTGTTTGACAGCTGAAGTACCTTGTGTTTGGATGTCAATCTTGGTCAATCAACATGGCGACCGATCGCAATGTTGTAATTTTAGGCAAAGACAAAACTACTGTTGTCCTTTTTTACGTACGATAACACCAATAAGTTAAAAAGAGACGACGATATATTTTTAAGTACCGATTTTTATGCCAAGTCCTCTTTATTCTTTTGTCAATGATTGGAACACGTGCGTTCTAAATAGACAACTTGGATTTGTTTTTTTAAAATGAATGTTTCATTAAAAAAATTAAAAACCGACTTCAAAAAACCACTAAAACGTAAGAAATAATTTAAGGTTTAGACCAATCCTAGGTCACAGTATAAATATACCTAAGCAGGTACTGTTCTTTTTTGATGTTGGTGCAGTGACAAAGTAGTTAATCTGAAGAAATATGGCACCAACTTCAAAAAAGAACAGTACCTGCTTAGGTATATTTATACTGTGACCTAGGATTGGTCTAAACCTTAAATTATTTCTTACGTTTTAGTGGTTTTTTGAAGTCGGTTTTTAATTTTTTTAAAATTATTATTTTATTTTGTTATTTTTAGTTTATTTGCAATAATTATCAATCAAAAGTAAGATGCAAATGATACCAATATGTCCTACTCGTTAATACGAATCATTCGAGCCCAAACACGAGGTAGTTGCTATATACCGTTGAGGAGTTCCCTTGACTGCCTTCCGTTTCCATCATCAGATCAGCTCAAGGTCACCATCATATCTTTTTGTTATAATAACAATATTTACGTTATAAATTTCATAAGAATCGGTTGATAAGTGCCCAAAATGGAAATTTATACCCCTGTTTTTACCCCTTTACCCACCCTTGGGGGTGGAATAAAATTCTGAAAAAAAAATGGGACCACCCCTGAGCTCAACCCAATACATCAAAAAAAGAATTTTCAAAATCGGTCCATAAATGGCTGAGTAATCGATGAACATACATAAAAAAAAAAAAAAAACATACATACAGACGAATTGAGAACCTCCTCCTTTTTCGAAGTCGGTTAAAAATGCACAATATGACCATATTGTGAATTGACAAAAATATCTACTTACTGGAACACTATTCTGCAAGCTTGACGGCAGGCGTGGGACCCTTTAAAAGAATAAGTTTTCAAACGCAGCCATACTCGTACCAGATAGCGGACTCCTTCGAGTTGTCGGTCCGGTCGGCGGGCGGCGCGGGCGCGTCGGGCGACTGGTCCGGCGACTGGTCGGGCGAGGCGTCGGGCGCGCCGATGACCGTGGAGATGCGGTTGTACACGAGGTAGGTGGGCGCGTCCTTGAGCGGCGTGCTGGCGGCGGCGGGCGCGGGGGGCGCGGCGGCGGGCGCGGGGGGTGCGGCGGCGGGCGCGGGGGGCGCGGCGGGGGGAGCGGGGGGCGCGGCGGGGGCCGCGGGGGGCGCGAGGTCCGCCACGTACACGGTGCGCCGCGACCCCGCCGACCCGAACACCGGCGACGGCGTCGACACTGCAACCCACAAGTTAGTAGTTAATATTGTTTAGGTGCTGAGAAGAAAATTATCAGAAATGATCGTTGAAAACTTCTGAAATTAAAGATAAATAATTATGTCCCTGTGTTTGTGATTAAATCCCAATAGGCCGGATTGGAACGACCGGAGTCAAAAATAATGATGGTGTCGAACGAGATAGTCAGCAAGGAGTTCAGGAAAGCTATTGACGACCGAAGCTATAGTCTCGTATCGTTAGTCAAATCACGGGAACGTACTATGACTCTGTTAGGTCATCCTCGATACGAAGAAGCGCAAAATAGTGAGAGAGCCATACCTGGCGGCGTGAGTGGGTCGTCGGCGGGCGGCCCCTGGTAGCTGGCGCGGTGCGTGGGGGGCGCGGGGCGGCGCAGCGAGGCGCGCAGCAGCGCCGCGTCCCCCCCGCCCCGCCCCCCCGCACCCGGCACGGAGCTGGCGGACAGGCGGCGCGCGGGCGGCTCCAGCGAGTCCAGGCTGGGCGCGGACACGGAGCCCGACAGCCCGTCCGCCGCGTCCTGCGCGGGGTCCGAGCGCGCCGTGTGGTCCGAGTCGGAGCCCGAGCCGGGCGCGGCGTCCCCCCCCGCGCCCCCGCCCCCCGCCCCGCGCGCCCCCCGCCCCGCGCGGATGAGCTCGGAGCCGGCGCGCCGCACGCGCTGCACGAGCGCCGCGCCGAAGCCGCGCCGCTTGCCCGGGCTGGAGTCCAGGCGCCGGTAGTGCTCCATGATCTTCTCCTCCAGCTTCTCCTTCTGGCGGCACAGCGCGTGCAGGCGGTCGGCGAACAGGCGCTCCTCGCGGTGGTAGTGCTGCTGGTCGGCCAGCGCGTGCGCCAGCAGCTCGTGGTACTGCGCCAGCAGCGCGGCGGCGTGCTCCATGAGCGCGCGCCGGTCGCCCTCCAGCGCCGCGTTCACGTCGCGCAGCAGCTCCCCCTCGCCCCGCGCCGCCGCCGCCGCCGCGCGCGCCGCCGCCGCCTCCCCCCGCGCCGCCGCCGCCGCCCCCCGCGCCGCCGCCGCCTCGTCCCGCGCCGCGCGCCACTGCTCCTGCATGCCGCGGTACTCGCTCTTCAGCCGGTCGCTCGCCGTGAACAAGTTCCTGAAGTCGTCCTTCAGTTTCGAATGTTCGGCGCGCAGGTTGGTTAAATTCCTCGCCTCGACCTTGACGTTTTCCTTCTCGGCCTCGAGGTCGGCGACCTTCTTCTCGCTCGCAGCCAAGCTGTCCTTCAAGTCCCGGATCTCGGCGCGCAGGTCGCGGGCGGCGGCGCGCAGCGGCTCGCGCTCGGCCGCCAGCGCCTCGTACTGCGCCGCCAGCGCCTCGTGCAGCCGCTGCAGCGCCGCCGTGTCCCGCTGCGCCGCGCCGTGCGCCGCCGCCAGCGCGGACAGGCGCGCCGCCAGCTCCTCCTTCTCCGCCGCCAGCTGGCTGTTGGCGAGCTGCAGCGTGTGCTGCTGGGCCGCCAGCGAGCCGGCGCGCGCCGCCGCCGTGGCCGCCGCCACCTGCCGCGCCGCCAACTCGCCCTGCGCCGCCGCCAGCGCCGCCTGCGCCGCCGTCAGCTCCGCCGTCAGCTGCTCTACATGCGGGTCAGTCGCGGTAGACTCCGCGGATTGTTCCCTCTCCGTGCAGTCGCAGGGCGCGGCGGCGAGGTGCGCGATGATCGCCTCGTGCTCGGAGTTGCCGAGGATTCGCTCCAATAACTCCTCTACTCCCAGGTCCCTGGTCGCCAGCTCCGTCACATTGATTCCTAACTTCGCTATGCAATTCCTGACTTTGTCGAAGTTCACTTTCTCGGCGATCAAGTCTTTCTGCAAGGTCTGTATGGTCTCGCTGTCCATCTTCTTCTGCGACTTGAGCTCCTTCGCCTTCTGCTCGAAGTCCTGCAGCTTGCAGACCATATTGTTGGCCGATTCTATTTCCTTCGTCAGTCGTTCGATTTCTCTTCTCTTCAACTCTATTTCTGTAGTAACCTTATCGAGGGAGACGTCCTTTTCTTCAACCGCTTCCCTTAACTTATACACTTCTCTCTGTAGATTGTGTGTTTCCTTCTCGCTGTAGGTGAGCTTGGTCTTGAGTTCCTCGAGCTCTATAAGCAAGGGCGGCAGACGGTCCGCCTCAGGGCGCGCGAACGCCAGCTCCTTGCTCCTCGCGTCTAGAGTCTTCTCCAGCTCGTCCGCGCGCCGCTGGATCGAATCACACAACATCTGGATCCTCTGTTTATCTTTGGTAAGTGCTTCCAGATGCTTCTCGAAGTCTTGCAGCTTGTTCTTCTCGGCCTCCCTGTCCACGGCTTGCTTGTCTATGAGCGCCTGCTTACTGTCCAGTGCGTCCTGCAACTTGGCGTTCTCGTCGAGTGCGTTCTTGAACACTTGGTCCAGCTCGGCCGCCTGCGCCCGCAGCCGCTCGCACGACGAATCAAGCTGATCGCACTTCAGCTTCAGCTTCTTGTTCTCCGTCTCTAGCTCCACCACCTGTTGTAGCAAACAACTAGTTGTAATAAAACATTTAAGCTTTAGATTTTAAGAGCTCTTATTACTAATTACGGGTTCTGCAATTTACGAAAACTAAAAAACCAAAGTATCATGATAGTTTCCGCTAGAGGCGCTACTTTGTTTGCGAGAAAACAAAACTTTTATAGTTTTCTATAAACTATTAAACCTGTACTAGACGAGCCTGTGTGGTTCGTCAAAGTGTGTGAGTACGTTCATATGACAAGCGCTCATTGATAACGCACGTTTACAACGGCTGTTGTACACATGCTAACGCGCGGAATAAAATGTATGTAAAGAAAAATAATAATTTTCTTTATGGTTATTTATGTCATCAAGATAGATGGCAGAAAGATGGAAGTTGAAGTTTAGTGTATGTAATAGTGAAAAATAGTGGAGTACCGTGGTGGGGAAATGGTCCAAGCTTAGGAAGGCAGTTTAGACCTCGGGGACATGCACAACACAAAGGTTCCTTTCGAGAGAGCCAGGTGCAGGTACTTACACCCCCTGTTTATGTTATAATATTTTATTTGCTGTTCTTATTCTGAGAAATTGCCTTTTGCCTAACTATCCGAGTTAATTCGACGAGTGATTGTTCACCCCCACAGAGAATATAATAGAAAAGAAGTCTGTACTAGACGTGCGTTTAGTGTGAGTGTAGTTTTTAAACAACAAACACTTACAAACAAATACAACAAATAATATTGCAATCTGTCAGCGGCGGTCAATCTGTCAAAGACGACCGAATGGCGTAGTGGTTAGTGACCCTGACTACTGAGCCGATGGTCCCGGGTTCGATTCCCGGCTGGGGCAGATATTTGTTTTAAACACAGATATTTGTTCTCGGGTCTTGGATGTGCCCGTAAAATGGCAATAGGCCCGCCCCCTATTACATTGGGACGAACATAAATTAACACTCTGGCGAAAAGTGGGTGCAGCAATGCACCTCTGCCTACCCCGCAAGGGAGCACATTAGTACAAGGCGTGAGTGCGTGTGTGTTTTAAACACTATTATATTACACGGGGTGACTGACCTGGTCGGGCGGCGGCGGCTCGTCCTGCAGCCGGGCCAGCGCGGCGCGCAGGCGCCTGCACTCCAGCTCCAGCCTCAACGCGCGGCGCGACGACAGCTGCTCACTCAGACTCGTGTCGGCTGCCTCCGGAGTAGCCCCCCCCTCGTCCGGATCGGCCCCGCCTTGGCTCTCGCTCAGCATGCATTTAGTCACGTATTGGAGCTGGTTATTCTCTTCCATCAGCTCTTGGAGCTTCTGCTGGGCCGCGTCGCGCTCCTGCGGAGATTATAGAAGTTGGTGAGTGTTTTGTTTTTAAAAAATCGCTATTTAGATAAATGATAACAGTTACCGTACAAAAATAACTCAAAAAGTACTGCTAACTAACTATCCTCGATTCGCTTCTCAGTGAAATCGTAGAAATTGGCGACTGTCAGGTGCTGTCAGGCGCAAATGGTTTTATATTACTGTACGGAGATGTGTAGTTTCCGAGTCCTATGCTGGCGCACTTGGCACCAGACACTTGGGGCTAGTACTGTCCAGCTGCTCCCGCTGCACAACATATGCCACGCATACCTATATAGAGCGTTGGACTCCCCTTTCTCATATGCTTCGCATACCTATATAGAGCGTGGGACACCCCTTTCTCATATGCTTCGCATACCTATATAGAGCGTGGGACACCCCTTTCTCATATGCTTCGCATACCTATATAGAGCGTGGGACTCCCCTTTCTCATATGCTTTGCATACCTATATAGAGCGTTGGACTCCCCTTTCTCATATGCTTTGCATACCTATATAGAGCGTGGGACACCCCTTTCTCATATGCTTTGCATACCTATATAGAGCGTTGGACTCCCCTTTCTCATATGCTTCGCATACCTATATAGAGCGTGGGACTCCCCTTTCTCATATGCTTTGCATACCTATATAGAGCGTTGGACTCCCCTTTCTCATATGCTTCGCATACCTATATAGAGCGTTGGACTCCCCTTTCTCATATGCTTCGCATACCTATATAGAGCGTGGGACTCCCCTTTCTCATATGCTTTGCATACCTATATAGAGCGTTGGACTCCCCTTTCTCATATGCTTCGCATACCTATATAGAGCGTGGGACACCCCTTTCTCATATGCTTTGCATACCTATATAGAGCGTGGGACACCCCTTTCTCATATGCTTCGCATACCTATATAGAGCGTGGGACTCCCCTTTCTCATATGCTTTGCATACCTATATAGAGCGTGGGACACCCCTTTCTCATATGCTTCGCATACCTATATAGAGCGTTGGACTCCCCTTTCTCATATGCTTCGCATACCTATATAGAGCGTGGGACACCCCTTTCTCATATGCTTTGCATACCTATATAGAGCGTGGGACACCCCTTTCTCATATGCTTCGCATACCTATATAGAGCGTGGGACACCCCTTTCTCATATGCTTCGCATACCTATATAGAGCGTGGGACTCCCCTTTCTCATATGCTTTGCATACCTATATAGAGCGTGGGACACCCCTTTCTCATATGCTTCGCATACCTATATAGAGCGTTGGACTCCCCTTTCTCATATGCTTCGCATACCTATATAGAGCGTGGGACACCCCTTTCTCATATGCTTTGCATACCTATATAGAGCGTGGGACACCCCTTTCTCATATGCTTCGCATACCTATATAGAGCGTTGGACTCCCCTTTCTCATATGCTTCGCATACCTATATAGAGCGTGGGACACCCCTTTCTCATATGCTTTGCATACCTATATAGAGCGTGGGACACCCCTTTCTCATATGCTTCGCATACCTATATAGAGCGTTGGACTCCCCTTTCTCATATGCTTCGCATACCTATATAGAGCGTGGGACACCCCTTTCTCATATGCTTTGCATACCTATATAGAGCGTGGGACACCCCTTTCTCATATGCTTCGCATACCTATATAGAGCGTGGGACTCCCCTTTCTCATATGCTTCGCATACCTATATAGAGCGTGGGACACCCCTTTCTCATATGCTTCGCATACCTATATAGAGCGTGGGACTCCCCTTTCTCATATGCTTCGCATACCTATATAGAGCGTGGGACACCCCTTTCTCATATGCTTCGCATACCTATATAGAGCGTGGGACACCCCTCTCTCATATGCTTCGCTATGCTATATGTTGGTGTGGCACATTGGTTTCTCTCTGTCCCCGTACTGACCAGCTGGCGGTCGGCGGCGTCGCGGCGCGCCTGCAGCAGCGCGGCCTGCAGCGCGGCGGCGGCGGCGGCGCGGCGCCCGGCCCCCGCCAGCTGCTCCTCCAGCTGCTCGCGCGCCTCCAGCAGCGCGCGGTTGTCGTCGCGCAGCTCGCCCACCAGGCACTTGTAGTACTCCGCGTCCGACAGCCGCGAGCGGTACTTTTCTATTTCTTGCTCGAGTCTGCGGAAGGATACACGAGGTTATTATTTAAGCTGCACCTAAACGCATTATGTTTCAGTATACAGTCGCCAGTTCACCGCTATAGCGACGATAGTAGACGGCCGGCCTACAGCTTGAAATAGTTAATAATAAGTAGAACTGGAGACACCACTGGTAACTTCCATTTATGATATTATGCCTCACTTGTGGTAAAATGGTAACTCCGACGTGATTTGCGACACAGAAACGGACTTGACCGGATAGCACGGCAACTTTATCCCCCAAAGTGACCCTAGAATGGAAACCCCAGAGCGGTTCAAGGTTCTAGCTCATACCTGGAAGCGGTCCATAGTCACCGTGGTCAGAGCTCAACTTGCTGACCACCGACAGAGACGAATGAAAGCGTCTGGTGTCAGCCGTAGACTCCTCAGAGGAATACGGTCAGCTGCATAAATAGCTATACACTTCTGTACCTTGTCAAACTGACGAACCATCACTGTGCTACCACAAAAAACTTTAAACACTGTTTATCAGAATGATGTTGGGGCTGCCGCGGTTCTGCAGTGCTTCAGGAATGTTTGCTGATGCCAATACGGACGGCTTTCACGCCATTATGCGTAAAAGAGTGGCTTCCCTGATGCACAGAGTCCAAGGGAGTACCAACATCTTCCTGAAAGATATATCTGGCAAGTTCGACGGCCCTATCCTGACTCACTGGATGAGGCTGCACGTCATCAGCCGGTGAGGCGGGGTGTGGCGGTCGGATTTGTTTTTAACTACTCGTATTATTATTTCATTTGTATGTGTGTCAGTGTATTGTTAGTGTATAGTTATTTGTAATGTGTGTTGTCAACATTAGATTAGATTCATGGAAGTAATAATACAACAGGAATGCGCACTGCACCAAAAAAAACGAGCCGACAGAGATAGTCAGCACGGAGCCCTCCATCTCTTTCTATTTTTGGTGACCATAATTTTAGGTCATCATAATCATAGGGTCACGGTAGACGGTCAGGATATACAATATGTCAACGAGTACATTTACTTAGGCCAGCTAGTCTCATTCGAAAACAGGCAAGACAAGGAGATAGATAGACGCATCGATAACGCCTGGAAGAGCTACTGGTCTATGAAGCAGCTGATGAAGGGCAACCTTCCACTGTCACTCAAGCGCAAACTCGTTGACATGTGTATCTTGCCCGTCCTAACCTACGGCGCACAGACATGGTCACTGACCGAACATCAAAAGACCAGACTGAAGGTCTGCCAAAGAGCGATGGAGCGTAGTATTCTAGGTGTAAAATTGACAGACCGTGTCAGGAACACCGCACTACGCTCCCAAACCCGCATAATCGATGTTGGTGTCGAGACCGCGAAGCTCAAATGGAACTGGGCCGGCCACGTCTGCCGAATGCACCCGGACCGGTGGGCCAAGATAGCGACCGAGTGGGTGCCGGGCGACGGGCGCCGGCGGAGAGGCAGGCCGAGAAGGAGGTGGCGGGACGACCTCGTCAAATATTTGCCGGATTGGGAGGTAGCCGCATTGGATCGGGAGAAGTGGAAAATTAAAGGGGAGGTCTTTGCCCAGCAGTGGGAAAACACATAGACTAATTAAAAAAAAAAAAAAAAAAAAAAAAAAAATTTTAGGTAATTTGAGACATCACTTCTAATCTATCATGTCGCGAATAGGTGTCGATGGTCTCAAAGTCACCTATTATTCGAATAATTCGATTGCAATGTAGGTACGAATGTATTTTGGTGATATGACAATTGAGTAAACAAATGGGGTGAAGGTAAAATTTGTATAGATGTGTTGTTGCAGCGCAAACTGCAATGTAATATAAATAACTGACAATGTTAAAAAGTCTTAGCAAAATCGCACTCTTTTTTGTCAGGACTTTATAGTTCGACTGTAACTATAATAAACACTTGCGATGAATCGGGATTTATCATCGGGTTTAAAATGATGAAAATTTATGGACCTTTGCTATGTTTCTTCATTCAAAGGAAAGCTGAAATTTGGGAAAATATAATTTTAAGTAAATAAAATTAAGTTGGGTGTAGTGTTGACAAGAAAGTGTCAAAACAGGTTAACATTAAACGCAACTATGTACCTAAAACGTGTTTACTCTGTGGGTGTTCCATTTACATAGTCTAGTTGATTAAAATCATAAGATTTCAAAAAAAATATCTCAACCTAAGTGCTTCCGCCGGTTTTAAGCTTGATAAATTATCTTATAATACTCATATCTATCACCAAAAAAATCAACAGCTCATAACTCTTTACCAGCCTTATAAGATAACAGCCACAATAATACCTAATGATACTTAGGTATTGTACAAAAAGTTGAATGAAACAGGTCCTAATTAATGGAAAGTGATTCAAAAGTACGAATGAATGGTCACCCTAACCATAACGTCTCTCACAACAAGTATAAACGTCATCCGTCATCTTGACAACTTCGGTCTTGTCGTAAAGTATTTAGAAAAACTACCAATATTTTTTATGAAATTATTATTCATACAAATACCAAATATTTCATTAAAATTACATGTTTATAATGATTTATTATAAATTTGTTTTTGAAAATGATATGATATACAGTAGTCTATGAGTTAATTTAATATTTTTTTTGCATAGCTCTCTTCGTACAAAATCTACTAAAGTTTACACAACTAAATCCTGGCAATTGTTAGAAAGAGAGGAAGGGCTCTGTGGTAACCCTCTCTATCGGCTCGCGGCCTCTTTCACTTCAAATATAAATCTTAAGTTGAATTCGTTAGGTCTATTTTTGTTTGCATCATTTTGGTGAGTGCGCGATTCCTGTTGTATTATTACTTCCATGATTAGATTAGATTAGTATTTATTAGTATTAAGTATTTACTGCATTTGTATGTTTGTATTTGTTTGTTTCATGTGTTATGTTTTGTTACAATGTTTTATGGACGTGGTCTGAAATAAAATTTTATTCTATTCTATTCTATTCTATTCTTAACAAGTGCTCAAAGCTAAATTTGACAGATTTTGTAGGCGATTGACAATTACAACACCCAGGCCTGCTACTCCAGTTTACCTGGTTTACCGGAAACCAAGGGGATATGTACAAAGGTTCCACTCGAGAGAGCCACGTACAGGAACTTCACCCCCTATGAGAATAGAATAGAATAGAATAGAATAGGCGATTGACAGCAGTAAACATCTGTTAAACACTGTCCAAGTTTTTGTGGTAAGACCCTCAATGATTTAATGAACGGCTAGGCAATTTGTTACATTAACAAGGTACAAATTTGTATAGCTACTTATGCAGTTGACTGTACCTAGCAGGATTGAAGAAGTGACGTTTATCTATGTACGGTGGCCTGCGCCTAAAAGTATAAAGGCGGAGTTTTTAAAATAGCGATCCCTGATGATGAAGGGGCCAGCTACATCTGTTATAAATCCGGGGACGTGTTGTGTGTGATGTGTGTAGCAGTGGTGTTTAAGTGGATGTGCTTGAGCAGCATGTGAGCTTGAGATCGCTATTTTAAAAACTCCGCCTGTATACTTTTAGGCGTAGGCCACCGTACAAATGTGTATAACTACTTATGCAGCTGACTGTACCTAGCGGGATTGAAGAAGTGACGTCTGAATGGCGTAGTGGTTAGTGACCCTGACTGCTATGCCGAAGGTCCTAGGTTCGATTCCCGGCTGGGACAAATATTTGTTTAAAGACAGATATTTGTACTTGGGTCTTGGTTGTTGATATTTATATTTAGTATCTATCTATCTATGTATTTGTGTTGATTATATCAGTTGTCCGACACCCATAACACAGGTTCTGCCTAGCTTGGGGTCGGATGACCGTGTGTGAGATGTCCCCACATATTATTATATTATTATTATTATCAATGTACCTGTCTGCGCGGTCGGCGCGCTCGCGCTGCGCGTCCAGCTCGTCGCGCAAGGCGGCGGCGCGGCGCGCCTCGGCCTGCCACGCGGCGGCGTCGGCGCGCAGCCGCGTGGCCACCGCCGCGGCGTGAGCCAGCTCCGAGCGGCACTCCGCCAGCTGCTCCGACTTCTCCTCGCTGGAACCAACGTTACATTGTTACCAAGTGTTGGATAATAATATAGCATTTCATATAGATTAATGTTGTCAAAAGGGCCTCTACATGTTGGCTTCGGCTCCATGCACGCCTTCCAAATGCCCGGGACCCCATGGTCCCAAGATGGTAACGACACAACTTAATAATAGTAACAACAACTAGTGTCACTGAAATCTCTGGAAATTTCCACACACACCTATATCGCTCTACAGAAAGCATATTAAATACCTGTAGAATAGACCGAAGTTCTAGCATGATGAACATTATTGTATAATTGCTTTTTTGAAGAAACGCTTTTGAAAAAGTAAAGTAAAAATGACGAAAAGCCTGAATGACGAAAAGGCAAAGCAGACAGACGTAGCTATTGAAGATTATGTGGCTGGACACACTATGTACATGGTGGTCTAACGATACACCTACATTACATTGAATACATAATAATTAATAATAATTAATAATAATAATTAATAATTAAAGCCTTTATTCAATAACTGAATTTAAACATGCATTCCATTACGTCTGATACAAAATTTTAAATATTTAAAACAAAAATAATTAATACTTATTAATACAATTAATTCATACTTATTATTACAATTAATTCATACTTATTAAATAATTAATTAATCATGCATCAACATTACAATAATGATATGGTAATAATAATATTCTATTAAGTAAATAATTATTCAATATTCATGGAAAATAAATAGTAATGTAAAAGTTCATGCATTCAGTCCGTCCCTTGGACGTAGGCCTCCTCCAACCGTTTCCACGCCTCTCTGTCTCTAGCCGTTCTCATCCACAGGGGACCGGCTACCTTTTTTATGTCGTCATCCCATCTTTGGTAAGGTCTTCCTTTTTTTCGTTTTTTGTCTCTAGGGTACCAAACTGTTACCATTTGTGTCCACTTTTCCTGATTACCTCTTATCATGTGTCCAGTCCATCTCCATTTTTGGGTCTTAATTTTAGTTGTTACATCATCAACTTCTGTAATTTTTCTTATTTCTTTCATTTCTATGTGATGTATCATCCTCAATCCCAACATGCTTCTCTCCATGCTTCGTTGGCACACCTGTAGTTTATGCATGTGAGCTTTTGTCAAGGCCCATGTTTCACAACCATATGTCATGACGGGTAAAATGCAGGTATTGAAGACTTTCCTTTTGATAGCAATTTTAGTTGTCTTACTCTTCATTATTTCCTTCAATGACCAAAACCGTTTCCAAGCATTTGCCACCCTTTTGTCTATTTCTTTTGTCATTTTATCGTGGAAAGACATAGTTTGTCCGAGATAGGTATAGTCCTCTATATATTCAATTTCATTGTTGTCTATACATATTACTTCCCTGTTCACAGTGTTTGACAAAATTTTGGTTTTGCTTGTGTTCATGGATAGGCCAACTATTTTGCTATTCTTTGCTAGGTCTTGTAGCATTGCTTCTAGTTTATGTGCGTCTTCTTCGAACAGAACAAGGTCATCAGCGAATCTTAAATGATTAAATAGTGTCCCATTTATGTTAATACCATAATGATCCCAGTCCATCTGTCTAAATATTGTTTCTAATACTGCTGAAAATAGTTTAGGTGATATGGGATCTCCTTGCCTCACGCCTCTCTCTATAGGAAAGGAGTCTCCCATTGTTTCTGTTTGTATTGTGGCAGTGCTAGATTTATAAATGTTTATCAGCAGTTGTATATATTTAGTGTGTATTCCTTGTCTCAGTAGGCTGTCCCATATGCATTTGTGATGTAGAGAATCAAAGGCTTTATTGTAATCGACGAAGGCAATGTATAATGTTTTAGCGTGCTCTTTGTATTTTTCTATAACCTGGTTCACAACGTGTATGTGGTCTGTGGTTGAAAAATTGCTTCTAAACCCAGCTTGTTCTTTGGGTTGATTTTCATCAAGACATTTGCTGAGTCTGTTAAGTATGACTTTTGAAAAAATCTTATATATGTTAGACATTAAACTGATGGGCCTGTAGTTATTTATGTCAGCTACGTCACCCTTTTTGTGTAGTAGTATTATACAAGATTTGGTCCACTGATCTGGTATCTCTTCCGAATCCATTACCGCATTGAACATTATTGTGAGAGCAGGTGCTATTTCATCTAGTGTTCCTTTGAGCAATTCATTCGTGATTTGATCCGGCCCAGGAGCTTTTTCCATTTTTTGGCTTTTGATGGCAGCTATGACTTCAGAGATTAATATTTCTGGGACTGCCTCATCTTCACTAGTTTTTCCTGGATTAGTTTGATCTTTTAAATTACTTGAGTAAAGTTTCCGATAGAAATTAGTAGCCATGTCGTTAATTTTCTTCCTGTTACTGAATTGTTTTTTGTTCTTGTTGTTTATTTTCAGAATCCATTCCTTATTAGTTTCAAGTTTCTTTATAGCCTTATTGACGCCGCCTGTTTTGATTATACATTCATTTAGTGTTTTCATTCTTTCTCGTTTCCTGTCTTTTCTCAAAGTCTTTCTAATTTTCTTGTTTAGTTTGGCTATTTCATGTTGACATTCTGGTTTATCTAGAATATTTTTCCTTTCAGTCATTAGTTCTAAGGCTTGATGACTAACTTCTTTCCGTATTTTAGCTTGTTTGTTGTTCTGTATCGAGTTTTTAATATTTTTCTCCAAGAGGTTGTATTTAGCTTGCGTTGACATATGCATACTTTCACGTGAGAAGAAATGAAGTGAATTATGGAGATTGACTTTCACGTAGTGCAGTTCATCGTCGGTAAAAGTATTATTGATAGTTCCGTAGTGTTTTCTACTCTTTTTTGGGCTGATGAAGTACATGCAGCTTCTTACCATGCGGTGGTTGGTGTTGAAGTTAAGTTGGTTTATTACTGAAGTGTCCTTGAATGATTTTGGGTTATTTGTGATAATGTAGTCAATTTCGTTTTTATATTTACCCCCTGGGGATTTCCATGTCCATTTATTTTTTTGGTTCTTTTTGAATATGCTGTTGAGGATTGTCAAGTTATTCTGCATTGCGAAATTTACCAATTTTTTTCCACTCTTACTTCTTTTTCCAAACCCGAAATTTCCTATTATTTGTTCTTCACTTGCTTGCTGTGTTCCTATTTGTGCATTAAAATCTCCTAGTATAGTTAGGTTTTTATGTATATGGTTACCATTTATTGTTTGGTTGAGTTCGTTATAAAACATTATAATTTTTTCTTCCTTTGTTTCCTCTGTAGGGGCGTAAATTTGGACGAGTGACCACTTGTGTTCATAACCAGGAAGTTTTAGGTTTAGTATCGCAATTCTTTCAGATATACCGATAAACTCCTCGATGTACTCTTTGAGATATTTCTTAACAAGGAATCCCACTCCATTTCTTCCAGGTGTTTCACCTTTGTAATAAAATATGTACTCTGGACTTTCATAAATCTTTTCTCCTAATCTTCTTACTTCTGAGAGGCCCAATATATCCCATTTTATAGTTTGTAGAGCTGTATTAAGTTCTATTAGGCTTTCATCCGTTCTCAACGTTAAAGCGTTAAGGGTTGATATGTAGAGATTGCCGTTATTTGATTTCAACTTTTTTGTGGTTGAAGGGGTGTAGTCTTTATCTCCCGCGGTGACCGGCCGTATTGGGAGAGGTATAATTTTATTGTTAATTTTTTTGTGTTTGTTCAAATTTTTTAGAGGGGCCGATGGGAGTTGCTATTGGGTTTCAGTGACGTTGGTGGAATAATTTTCTGGATTCTTGTTTATGTTGTCCCCATTTTTCCTATTCATGAAAGACGTTATCTTGTTTTTCTTAGCTACTTGTTTGTTTGTCTCTACATTTATGATTTGTTCAGGAGATTCCGATAAGTTTCGTTTTCCATGTTTTCTTTCACTGTCGTGTTTCTTGTTGTTTGTATAGGTATTGCTTAGAAGAACTATTTTATCGTATTTTATTATGGCTTTTTGACCCTGCTCTAGATGTTTTGATAGTTCTTCTTTGAGTGTTTTTCTTTTCTGTAGGACATTGTAAGGAAAATCTTCTTTTATGTAGCATGGTGTACCATCTAATTTTTTCTTATTTTTTAGTACGTCTATTCTTTTCCCCATTGTTGAAAAAGTAACAACAATTGGGCGGGCTCTATCTCCTTTTTTTCCCATTCGTCTAACTGTGTCTATTTCTGTTTCAGCGCACGAAATTTTCATTTTATCATTCAAAAAGTTAATAACATTTTGTTCTAAATCTCTATATGAATTTTCTGTTTCTTCTAAACCAAAGAAAACAATATTCTTCCTCCTAGCATTCCTTTCTAGATCGTCTAGACGTTTCTCTTGCGCGAGTATTTGTTGTTCCAGCTCATTGTGTTTTAATTCTAGACTTTTAAATTTATCATTTATGTTATTATTTATGGATTTCGTAATATTTTCTTCCATGTTTTTCATTTTTATTTCCTGTTTTTCCATATTTTTTTGGATTTTTTGAAGCATATTTTTTATGTCTTCCATTTTTATACAGTATTTATTTAGTATCTCTACAATTTATCTCTACAATTTTATTGAGTTTTGCTCTATAATTTACCAACAGTAAATCTCTACAATTTTTAGTTTCGCTACTTGCCGCTAGGCCATTGTAGCAGCACTTTCGTTATTTAGATGCAGCGCCATCTGTTGTCGAATGGCAAAGCTTTTACGATTGATCGCTGAATATGAATCGCTCTGGAGAATTTGTAGATGGCGTTGTTAATAG
Source organism: Plutella xylostella (assembly GCF_932276165.1). Classification (NCBI taxonomy): domain Eukaryota; kingdom Metazoa; phylum Arthropoda; class Insecta; order Lepidoptera; family Plutellidae; genus Plutella; species Plutella xylostella. The sequence goes on from NC_064003.1 coordinate 96,634, forward strand.
TAAAATATTATATTATTATTTTTGTATGATGATAGTGCGTTTTCAATTTAGCTTTTAGGTTATGAAACCAATTATTTATCACAAACTTCACTATTTTGGTTATATTTATGTGTCCACTTGTGAATGTCACTTAAAGAGTGTTTTTTATACACTCGCGAGCAACCAAATCGACTCAAGCCTTCACGGCGCACATATACATTGATTTTCCTAAAACGATAAATGGTAAATATAAAAGTGATATGTCATTCGAAAGCTGAAGAATTAGGCTTTCAATTAAGATCAATACCATAAAAAAAAACTAAGCGCAGATTTAATGACGCATTTTAATTGCCCGTCAGTGTTAATTACCTCATTAGGAATCCACGCCTTGCGCTACCTGATCCCGCTATAAAACCTTTCCACATCCGGTGTACCTTATCAGTCGCTTGTTGCAAGTTGACCGGTACACATCTCGTTGCATTGTATTCCTTGTTTTCGCAAACCCATGGATACCACACCAGAAGAAGCTGCTCAAGTTGTTGCCTTGCTGCAACAAGGGTTAAGTCAGCGAGCAGTCGCTGCCCAGCTCCACTTGAGCCAGTCTGCTGTATCCCGAGTATACAGACGGTTCCAAGAGACTGGTGCCTTCAATCGAAGACCAAGAACGGGCCGCCACCGCTGCACTTCAGAGAGAGACGACCGCTTCATTGTCTCAACCTCGCTGCGCAATCGACACCTTACGGGCGTTGATGTGCAGCAAGAACTGAGACGTGTACGACAAGTGGCTGTCAGCGAGTGGACAGTGAGAAGACGCTTGAAGGAAGCCAACTTGACACCAAAAAGACCTGCATCAGGCCCCAAATTGACTGCAGGCCACCGACAAGCGCGTCTTCAGTTTGCTCGAGAGCATCTCGATTGGAGCATTGCGCAATGGCGGTCGGTCCTGTTTACTGATGAGTGCAGAGTGTGTCTGCATGGCAGTGACAGGAGAGGCCGGGTCTACCGGCGTCCGGGGGAACGATTTGCCCAATGTTGTTTCGCTGAAACAGTAGCATATGGCGGCGGTTCCTGCATGATGTGGGCTGGTATTTCTCTAGAGGGAAAAACCGCACTTGTTTTCGTGCCTGGAGGCGGCCGAGGAGGCGGGTTAACAGCTGATCGGTACATCACCGACATTCTACTCGGTCATGTTGTGCCCTATGCAGAATTTGTCGGTGAAGACTTCGTGCTAATGCACGACAATGCCCGCTGCCACACGGCACGAGTCAGTCGGCAGTTTCTGAGAGAGAAGGAATTGCGCACGATGGACTGGCCTGCGCTCAGTCCTGACCTGAATCCCATCGAACACTTATGGGACGAGCTCAAAAGAAGAGTTCGGGCCAGGAATCCAGTCCCTGCAAGCGTGGACGAGCTGAAGACAGCTTTATTAGAGGAGTGGGACGGCATTCCTCAGGAAACTGTCAAAAAGTTGATAAGGTCTATGAGAAACAGGCTGCAGGCTGTAATTAGGGCAAGAGGGGGCAATACAAAGTATTGATTTAAATAAATAAATTTTTATCTTAACATTTTTTGTTTAATTTGTATAATACGATACCCATACCCTTTTTTCCTAAATTCCCGTTTTTCCTACAATTGCGTTCAGACATCATTTATTTCAAAAATGATGAATGGATTTCAATAATAATGATATCAAATTAAAGCTGACATCTTAAGCTTTTAAATGACATATCATTTTTATTATTTCTATTCATAATTTTACTTGTATTAATGTATGTTTGCGCCGTCAAGGCTTGAGTCGATTTGGTTGCTCGCGAGTGTAGTATTCACACAGCACAATTTGTTTATTTTTCACTTTATTCACGGGTTATAAATTTTATCACTTTTGGTGTTTTTGTGACTTTTTTTGGAGTTATATTTAATTGTCCTTATTCACACTGTTATATTTCACGTATATTTAACTGTTGGTGTCTTATTTTCACAATTAAAAGCAGTATATTTAATAAAAAGTCTCAAATTACACGGAGCTAATGTTTACGTTGCGCACAGCAGCGCCCTCTTATTAATTAATTATTATTATTATTATTATAATCATAGTTGGCTAAAATTTTCAGTTACGAGTTTGGTTAAAAATAGACAAGCTTACATTATTATTTAATGATAAGAAGTAATTTATTTAATTTTAGACATCAACGTAGTTAAAATTAAATAACTCACTATGATGCATGTAACCGTGCCACCTATATATTGGTAAATAAGCACAGCTCATTAATTAACAATTGAGTGGGCGAATACTATTTATATCCGAGTAACTTGATAAAAAATAAACAAGGAATCGGCTACATAGCCTGAGATTTCGGCCATTTCTCCCAAATCATAGTCGCGTGACGGACGTGTCTGTTGAAGCTCCTCCCGAGGCGGAGGTCTTCACCTCTATCTCCAAGCTTTCGTTTACCAGACGGACTAATAAGAAAGATGAAGAAGACAAACTGTTAAGGCTTCACAATTACGGTTAGGCCTTGGACAGCTGTAGAACAAAGGTGTGAAGAGACCACAGAGACAAGGATAATTGCTTCAAAAGAGTTATCCACATCCACAGCTCAATACTTCAATGAATATGCTGCTCTTAAAAACCGAAAGGATATGTCCTGGTGAGTTCAGTTTATTTTTATTTTTTGTCTGCTTTAGTTTAAGTACTTTTGAATACGTCTATCTATTCTACCTCTACCCTACCCGACTCGTATAAAAATTCTAATACCTATGTTTTCTCATTCTTACCTATGTTTTTTACGGAATTTTGTTAAGCATCATAGGCAGTATCTATAGTTTAAATGATACCTATGTGATAACCAATATACAAGGGGTATAAACTAAATAATAGCTAATAATCTATATTTCAGGTTCAGAGGAGACATCAAACATAGCATGTTTGCTGTTCATACCACCGTCCACCACCCTTAAGGCTGAAGAACGCAGCATAAAAGATTTGACGTCCTTCAAAAGCAGAGACCACGGCCAGTATTATTCTTCATGTCAGAAGTTACTCCGATATCTGTACTATGGTAACAAGTAAGCTAACAAAATTTCTATAATATGGGCTCACTGTCACCTTTTATAATTATTGTCGGTGAATCCATTGATGCATGGATGTTTAAATTGTATTCTTAAGTTACTTCTCATCAAGCAAAATATTGTCTAATATTACTTTAATGTGTAAATTACATTAGGTACGATATATTCCTGATATGACCTACGCATCAAAGATATCGATGATCATAGATATTGACAATTTTTTAACTAAAAATCATTTCCAATTACTGAAATACTTAAAATGGCCTTGGGTTAAGACACATTTTATTTTGTCTAGTAAGTGTTTTGGGTGTGATTTTTTGACGGTTTGTAATGAAGCTCAACCAGAACATTTTATAATAGAAAACGAACAATATGTAAAGAATTTATTGCACTTTAATTTTTTTTGGTGTAAAAACTGTTTAGAGTGTAGCATTTATGATCATTTTCCCGATGATGAATGTGAATTATGTTTGATTTAGATCTATTTAAAAGTTTATATGACGGTATTATTGGGTTGTATAAAAGTTAGGTCATTACATACCTATTATCTTAGCTTATTCTATATTTATTATCTTATGTTCTGGCTAATCAACTAAAAGTATAAATTTATGTAAAGTAACTTGCTAACATTACAATAACTGTCATTTGTTTTTTTATGTAAACAATGTATTAACAAACACAGTTTCTTGATATTGTGTACTAGTTTTAAGATTAATTCTTATAACAGAGTAGTTTGTTACCTGAAATGACTGTATGGTGTACTGAATAAAGCTAATTTCGTATGTACATAATTTTCTTTCATTTTTTTTCTTAGGCGGGTTTACTGGGAAACCATAGCTAAAATACTTTGTTGCAAGTACCATTTTAAACGACCACATATCTAACTACATATTTTCAGTATGAGCTGACCTTGTATAACGGCTTTACGTAAAGTCATAGTTCAGCTTATACTGAAAATATATAGCATAATAGATATGTGTCGTTTAAAATGGTACTTGCAACAAAGTATTTTAGCTATGGTTACCCAGTAAACCCGCCTAAGAATACAAAGTAACTTGGCTAAATATACCAATCTTAATTGACTAGAAAGAACATAGTGTATTAGATTGGAAATACCCAGTAACTTGGCTACGTATACCAATATGAATTGAGTAGAAATAACCAAGTAGATTAGCTGTCCCTACCCAATAAATTGATTATCATTATCAAGCTTCTTGTCTAGTTTTACGAAGCGACATATTTGAGCCTACTAAATTACTTTGCTAAACACAACAAAGCCCGTTGGTTGTGGCGACAGTTGTGTTCATTTCTTCAACCAAGTTAGTTGTTGCAGTTACAGATTGAATTGATTTGTAATACTAAGAAGCTTGAGTATTTTTAACAAAGTAACTCGATTTACTATAGGAAATAGGTTTGTTAAGTTTACTAAGAGAATAGATTAGAAGAAACCAATCTTGTATACGTATTTTTGAGCAACTTACTGGGTTAACATTACCAACATACGTTAACAAAGTTGACTTGTATAATTTTAGCAACAAACTTTGCAGGCTCCCTCCGAAGCAAGTTACTCGGTTGTAAATAGCAGCGGCTTGTTTATTTATAGCTGTTAATTTTTTTCAGTGATTGCGGTGTAACATATTGTATTTTCTGTTCGTCAAATTGACCTATAAAGCCAACTGCAGAACTACTGCATGATGTTACAAGCCCCGCACACGCGATATGGCTGCCTTATTTGAATAATTCGGGGCATTTTCGCGACCCTGCTCAAGCTGCACCTATCATACGCTATCGCCATGTGAACTAGGTAGCAGTTCTTTTTGTGAGACAAGGCGATTCTCCGATTGAGAATTGTATTACAAATAATTGATATTCATTCATTGTTCTCGACCTTGATCAAAGCTATGGGATAATAACTGTGCGTTTAAAACAATATGAGTTGTATGCAACTATGCACTTGTAGAGATAACAACAAAAACTATTGAGGATGCTCGGTAACAGATGGGATATTATGATATCTTGCTATCCGATAGATATTATATGCTATGCTATTCGGAAACTATTTATTTATAACTTGGAAAGAAATTTGAAAGCACTTAAAAGCGAGAGTGAGTAGGACCACAATGTGCATACCTAAGTCATATTTTAAATGGGGCCCGTCACTGTAACTCTATTTATGTTCTTCAAGTGCATACTATTTATAAACTTGTAATTATGCCCAAATGTAATGCCGATACCCTTTATTTGGATCTACTGTGAACCTTATAGACATACGTATAACACATATGTATGTCTATACACTACATTAATAGACAAAACCTTAACAATACAACCATTCTTTGGGAGCGATTCCTGTACCAACTTCTGGTCGGAGGCAAAGACAGCATCATCATCTGCGAGTTTAGGTGGCACTGCCACAAAAACAAGAATACGTGTCAGTACAGTCAGCTGTAGAAGTAGTTGTACACATTTGTACCTTGTCAAACTGCCTATTCAAACATTGTCAGTTGGTTATGTAGGTATTTTGACAAGTTTCAGAAGTGTATAGCTTATATACTTATGCAGCTGACCGTACCTCTAAGAATATGAAAGCTTATTAAAAAGCACACGACTCACAGCTCCTGCCTCTGTTTCCTGAGCCTCGCCTTCCAGTCGGCGAGCTCCACCGCGAGATGCTGCGAGTCGGGGGCCGGGAGCGCGTCCCTCCCCACGCCCCCCGCGTCCCCCGCGTCGCCCCCCGCCACTAGCGCCGCCCAGCGCCGCAGGTACAGGTCCCGCTCGCGCGCCAGGCGCCGCATGTGCTGGAACACGGCCGGGGACTCCGCCGCCTCCGCCGGCAGCGCCACCGTCTGCGTGTCCGTCACCTGGGGGACATGAGGGTCAGATCTTGCTTACATCGCTGAAGAAATTATTTTGGTAGCTTACATCGGTGTAGACATGATTAGTTAATTCAGGGAATAACGTGGACTTGGGTGCCTGCGATAAATAACGGTCAGGCTGGTTTGTTTATATCGCTGGAGGATTGATTCATTCAGAGAACAACGCGGACTTTCATACACAATGGATTAATTTATTAAAGAAACAGGAATTAAGTGCATTTGTAAATTGGATAAGATATCGCCATTTTGAAGCTTGAATGAAAAATTGCGGTGTTGAATGTTTGAAGTATCTAGATTAGACTACTAGACTAGAAGATAGTAGTAGATAGATTTCGCTGCGATTTTGTTTAGGAAAATTTAAAGACATTGCCTAGGCCTCATTCTATCACAATGATGAGTAAAGAGCAATTACTATTTCATTATTCACAACATTTAAGTAAAATTAACTTGACAAAGCAGAACCGAGTCAATGTTAACTGTTTTAAGGTCAAGTCTTGTTTGCATTACATCACCGCAGCGGCCGCACCGCCGAGTTACGAAACTGCGAAAGTTCACACTTTACTGGGCATCGCTCACCTTAAATGCGCTATTAAAGGGACATTACAGAAACGTACTAACTAAAAATAGGCATTGTTTAGAGCCATTGACGAGATAAATGTGAGCCCTTCTAATTACATAACATTGCAGAAGATAACGAAAAGCTTTTATCCATCTCCATAAGATTAAAACAAATACTTGCACTATCCTGCACAAAATGGGAATTTGGCCCTAATTTAAGTCTAATAATAGAAATATACCCATATACAGATTCCCACAGTGATAAAAAAGCGATAAATAAGTAACTCAGTGATAAAACTAACAGCAGCTTTTAACTGAACAAGTTTATGATAACACCTCAAGCTTGTCGTCATGGTCTAAGGAGCACTGGGCTATCAGACACTCATTAACATTTTAACTACTTCCTCTCTTAATTTTTATTTAAGGAACAGATGTAGGCATGTTAGGTGACTAATTTCACAACTAGCCTGCTTTTACTACTATAGTAAGTAGGTAATACAACTTTGACACAACCCAATCAATTAATCCAGTGTAACAATGTAAATTACCAAGCCATTCTGACTGGCTAATCCTTTCACCAGTGACCAACCCTAGACACACACTAAGAAGGAGAACTATAGCAGATAGTAACACTGTCCATACCTGCTTGATGCACTCGACGATGGCATGCTGCAGGTCGACGTCCAGCTCCTTGATCCTTGTGATGAAGAGCTCCTTGTTGGGGCAGTGCACGGCGGCGCCGAGCAGCAGCAGCAGCAGCAGGCGCATATGCTCGAGCCCAGCGTGGCTCTCCGGCGCGCGGCCAAGGCTCACGCACTCCGGCACCACCAGCAGCGTCATGCCCAGCTCCTCTTCATACAATGCCTGCACATTCTTCACTATAGCGTCAAAGTTCTTCACCCTCCCCAGCAGTAATGCCTGGTCCTCTAGTCCGTCCAGCTTGGTGATGTGGAATGAAGGCTCCGGGTCTATCTGGAGGTAGGCCTGGTGGATAATGTCCCCGTCGAACAGGGAGGAGTATTCTGTGATGCATTGTGGGTTCGGATGACATGATTTTAGCTGGAACAAAATGTTGGAATTTGTAATAGAAAGGAAAAGAAAAATATTTGCTTGAGAAAAACTAAGGACTAGAGGGTTTGGCAAAGTTAAAGTTTTAGCAATTTGGGAGACCATAGCATAAGCATAGCCATAGTGATGAATTTATTGATGATAAAATTGCTACTAGCAGTTAATCCACTATAATTATTGACTACTGGTCACATCATTACAAAATGAAAAGTAAAACATTTTAAAGATAATTTTGTTGTCATTTAATGATAGTCATGCAGGGAATGCATTTCTCTTGGAAAACTGATTAGAAATCAAAATAGTTGAAGCAAACAATGCAGAATGTTTCCCTCATGGGAACCACATAATTTGTAGAACAAGAGCTCAGTGTCTGAACCTCGGCTGTATTGATGCCTACTTAATACTCATGTATTACATGTAGCCAAGTCTGTTTGCTGTTTTTCTTCCTGTTTGCTTTAATTAAAACATTATGGCTAATTGATATTTATGAATTCATATGATTGGCAATTTCATTTAAATCAGGTAGCTATTCATTGAAAGTAAAAGTAAGTTTGATGTGAGTTCTAGTTTTATTAGTATTTTTATTTACATAAGGTATTTAATGGAGACTTTTATGTAATTAAGTTATTAAAGCACAGAAACCGCGTAGGATGTTGTCGATGTTCATTGTAGGTCAAGCAATCACTTTTGTTCATATTTTATTACATAAATTTCACTTTAATGCTATAATTTTGACAGAATTTAGATTTTATCGATATTAGTATGTTATATTGAGATAATATTCAGCCAACAGCCCACAAGCTGCGCCTGCGGTGGACGTGATCCAGTGAGAAGTACCTACGAGCAGTCAACTGTGACCGACGAAGGTTTACATTTTCTCACTTAAACCACAGTTATTCATCGCTGCTCCAGTTGCTCACATAAAATTGATACGTTATAGTAAATCGATGTCGCATTGCGAACACAAAGAAAATAAAACATTACATGCTCACTCACCCACGAAACTAGAGGGCCGCTCATAAAGTCTTCGATGTCTGATGCCGAGACGGCCATTCTCACCGACTGTTAGGACAACGGAAACCTACTCCTCCGAATTGGATCGGTGATCATGTTATCAAAAAAACTTCTGAAACTTGGACAATTTGAATATCTGTTCAACATCTGCTAAAAATAAAAGTTTACGACCACAAAACACAACACAGCACTACACTTGCTTTCAGTTTTGACTTTTCTTTTGACATAAAAGTCGGTGAAGTTAGCGATAAGTCGAGAAACAAAATGGCGGCAGCTTTTATACTAGACTGGCCAATCAGAATCCCTCGCACCTACTTCATTATTGTCACAGTGTTCAAAAATATATTTTGTATCAACGAATATACTGCGGCCACCAGCCACACATGAAGATCAGGGGGGAGTCAGTGCCTTAATGGCTGAACTTTTAGTAGAAGGTAGTGCCATCTCTTTATATTACTCTTACTACCAAAAAAGATGTAAGATGGCGTTATCAACAAGACCATAGAACAATAACAAGACACATAGATAAGTAGTATTTGAATGTTAACATTGTCATGATCTATGGCTTTTATGAAGAAATTGCGTGTCAGTGTTAGGGTTCGAAGTATCGGCGTCCGGTATCGATACCGAGTACTCATGTGGTATCGAGACGAGGGTATCGATACCGAAAAAGTATCGGTCCAAAAGTATCGATACTACTCAGTATCGAGTACTTGCGAAATAGTTTATTTTTGTACCTTCACCAGCATAAAAATCTACTTTTCCATTGCATTTAAAAAAAAAGTTTTGGTGATAATAGCAAATAAAAACAAAAAAAATGCAAGACTCTGAGGTTTTAACGGATTGATTTTGTTTTAAGATCTTTTATGAAGGCCTATCATATTATAATGTGACGACAAAGTACTCGAAACCAGCGATTTGGGTATCGAGACGAGGGTATCGATACCGAAAAAGTATCGGCCCAAAAGTATCGAGTACTCAGTATCGGGTATTGCGAACGAAAGTATCGATACTTACTCGGTATCGAAAGTATCGTTCGAACCCTAGTCAGTGTCAGTTCAGTTGTCTTACAATGTCTCGCAAATAACATTTTTGTAATAAAAGCCTATACTCTCGGTATATCGTTATTTATAAATTTTATATACCTACAAATAAAAATAAACATGGTGTGTCAAGAAAAAGCATCTTTATCCGCAAAAAGTGTTTTTATGAAATTCTTGTGACCTGACAGATTCCATATGGATCCAGGTTCCATGTGGTTCCACGGGAACCGAGCTGAAATGGCGGCACTGGCAAAGTACGATCGACATCTTCATATCCGCTGAAGATTAAAATACTATGTGTACCAAACTGATAAGTGTCGTCAAAGATTTGCCTCGCGAGGATAAATGATGCACTACTGGACGAAATGACTTTATCACCACAAGTGACAAGATTTGCTTCTCTTGGGAAACATAAACTAGCAAAACATGAATTGGTTTTCATGGTGAAAGGAATACACACACCCACTCGCATATTATTTTACAAGTGACATGAACAAAACTGAACTGAAACATTGTTATATGCGAGGTAATAAAGAATTATATAATAATTTGTTTTTTATTTATTGTTGCATGTAGGTAGGTACATAAATAGATTAAACTTAAATTTAGCTGATAAATGTAATAACTGTTGTGTGGTGTAACTACGTCAACGCAAATATGTCTTAAATCTTTATAGATTGAAGTTAATAACCGGATCCCCACCAGACGATCCAACGCGATCCGATCGCGCGATCCAAGGAATCTTACATATTAAACTTCTTGGATCGGGCGATCGGATCGCATTGGATCGTTTGGTGGAGATCCGGCTATTAACTTGTGATAACAATATCTATATATACAGGGTGTCCCAACAGGGCACCCTGTATGTATGTACAATGAGGTTGAGCAATATAAAGAGATGGCGTTGTAGGCTCAGTATGACGTATAGAGTATGACAAAAAACTCCTCCAGATGGCACTCTTTACACAATTGTTTATTTTTCTCTATGATGAAGATGCGATATCGCGACACGTCTGTTGTGGAGTGGCAAAGACTGGTCAAATCCTCTAAATGACAATGGGCGTTTTGGGACCTATGTCCAATAAAGATGAGACATACATCGTTGGATAGCTCTAGATAAAAAAAAATAATTATGACGATAAATCCGTATAAGTTGTCCATTTTGAAATATATTCGTCGGAAGGAAGTATTTTTCTATGGCATTGCACTCTCTCTCCTGATGACATTTAGGGCGTAATACACGTAAACACATCATCATCATCATCACGACCCATTACGTCCCCACTGCTGGGGCACGGGTCTCCTTCCAATGAAGGAAGGGTTTAGGCCTAGTCCACCACGCTGGCCAAGTGCGGGTTAGTGGACCCCAACACAAGCAAGCTTGTGCTGAGAGAGTTGTCGGGTAAGTGGGCAACCCGACTGTCAGATGTTTTCAAGCCGCCCGAAGGCCTCTGACTAGGCTTAACGACTGCTACCGAAGTAGCAACCGGGACCCACGGCTTAACGTGCCGTCCGAAGCACGGAAGCGTCCAGAAAAGCACCACTTGAAATTGGTCACCCATCCAATGGCTGACCGTGTCAGTTGTTGCTTAACCTCAGCGATCAGTTACGATCACTGAGGCCCGCTCGACTACGGACGCTTCACGTAAACACGTGTTATTGAAATTGGAGAAATTAGGTACTTTCAACTGGTTTTATTTACTGAGATAATAAACAAATATAATATAATATGAAATATGTTCATTTTGTTATAAAAATTAAAAATGAATATGAAAAAGTAACAAAAACATTAAAATTACAGAAATAAAATATAAAAACTTTCAATGTACGATTATTCTAATTGGACAGTAAATCAAGACTAGCGCTTCCGTTATTCATATTCTGCAAAAAAATACCTTTTCAACGACATATCCCTCATTTTTATTGGTGCTGGTCCCAGTTTCCATATATTTGTGCCCATCATCATTTGTGGAAAAAACTGTGTTAATACCTTCAAAAACCGGACAAAATTATGATGACGATGACCGTGAGCAGTACTAGTACTAGTGTACTTGATATTCTATGTTTAAAGGGATGAAAAGTACCTGCTTTTGAGTGCAAGTTGTTAGTTTGTTAGTTTTAATCAGACATCATCATCATCATCACATCAGCCAATAATCATCCACTGCTGGACATAGGCCTCTCCCAAGGAGCGCTACAACACTTGGTCAGAGAGAGAGAGAGAGTGTGCAACAATGAGACCTAATAATTCATAATACTGTTAGCTATTATTGTTAAAATTACTATTTTGTTTAAGTTTATGTTAAAATTTAAGAATATCTTAACCAATATGGAATATTTTAACTATAATCGAGTATTATAACTATTATTTTGTAACTGATATTGATATCGATACTTTTTGTATTTTATTCGAACGGCCACACTGAACTGTCAGTTATATTTTTTTTAACGAGTAGTGGAAGAGCGATATCAGTATCGGATTTTCATTCTGGCTGTAACCGTTAAGCAGACAACACAACTGTGAAAATAAAGGAACGTGAAGTGAATTTGGATGTTTTACTTTGAGCTTCTTTCAAATTCAGAAGTGGAACAGCAACGCCCAGGTATGTACCTACCTCTATGTTAAGGTTAATTATACGAAATGATAGTGATTTTAACGGCACATAATCAGAGATACAAATAATTGTAGGTAACCTACCTACAATTTTATTTTATTTTTCTACGGGAGTCATTTTTGTTTCTTTGAGGAAGAAAAAGTTCGTTACACGTCAGAATTCTTTATTCAATGTGCAGTTTTAAATAATTACCTATATTTGTTCAGTTGAAGTGATATTTCTAAAATGTTATGACGTTTTAAATCTGTAAATATCTCGGCAATCCTAAGGTGTTTTGGGGAGTTGTTTAGGGGAAGTTGTTTTAGGTATGTTTTTATATGAGGGCAGAGGTATATTTTTGTAAAAAAATAAAATTTTGTTAGTTAAATTAGTGTAATAACTAAACTGTATAAATAAACTTAGATCAGTGATAAGTGATATTTCCTGTCACTCTTTTATTCAGTCTACAAATGTTTTGTCGTGTTTACAATAATCACTGGTTTGCAAAAATCACTACTTTGTTGTATATCTCAAAACTGGTTAATCAGTTACATGCCCGTAGCCAGTTATTGTAAATAGTGACGTGAAATAACACCCATACCTAGTGACGATCGAGGTTATTTTATTACCGTGACACGTGTGTGCCTACACAATTTTAATTGTAATTATTAGCACATGGTTTCAGTCTCCGGTAACGTTCCTTGTACCTCCGAATGAAAATTAAAGGTACTATAATAATATCGAGGATTATAATAATAAATGTTTTTATTTTATGCCGCTAGCCAGGACATGCCGATATTTTCAGGTTATAATGGTTTATCTCTTTCAAATGACGTTGGGTAACAGTTGCTTTATTGTTCTTGAGTGCTTTAAATGATTTTACTAGAATAAATACCACACATAATATAAAGTAATAACCTAGAATTGCTTATATTCCTACAGCTACTTGATTATAATTAGCACATGTTAATACCTATTGCCTCTTCATGTTAACCATTTATTTTATTTATTTATTTTCTACCCTTTCATATTTATGCGATTTCAAAAAGTATTTTAGTTTTACCTTTCAGTCGTTACATGGGTGACTAATGAATGTTAAAACGAAGAATAGTAATCGTTCGTTTATATTTTCAGTTGAGAATGGCGAGTGAAAATGGTGGATTTCAGCAGCTGCTGGACGCCTACGCCGAGGAAGCCCAACCACCGCATCGATCGTCCGAAGACATCGGACGCCGAGGCCGCAGCAGAGAGCGTTCTTCACGTCGCCGGTCCAGGAGGAGAGAGCGCACCCCGCATGGATTTCGTCGACGGGAGCTGCACACTCCAGAACGATCGCAGGTCAGAACGAACTGTAGTAACCGGGCATCACGAAGTCGCTCCCCAATCTCGCGTCGTGAAGATATGAGCCTAGGACGTAGTCGTTTCAGACGCGATTTGTCTCCTACGCGTGTTAGTGGCACCAAAAGAGAGAGTAGACCGAGGAGTAGGGAGAGGGTAGAAGCTCGTCGATCCCGGCGTAACTCGTATAGATCTCGTAGCCGAAGATCAAGGTCTAGATCTACTGATAGGCACAGTACTAGAGACTTAATGTCACAGTTGTCAAAATTGTTTAATAAATCTAGTAGTAAGGAAAGTTTTTCGAACACTAACGTTGTACCTGAATTCGATCCTTCGTTAAAAAATCAAAGTATAGACAATTGGTTGACGAAGGTGAACGAATGTGCGGTTTTGTATGGATGGAGTGAGAGGCAAGTTATACATTATGCAATTCCTAAACTAGTGGGGGTAGCAAAAAAATGGTACGAGGGTTTGTCAACAGTTTTATTTACATGGCCTGAGTGGCAGACCAAACTTATATCCGCTTTTCCCTCACAAGAAAATTATGGACAGATGTTGTCAGATATGTTGGCTAAGAGAGCTAAGTTTGGTGAGTCACTTGAAGATTACTTCTATGAGAAAGTCGCTTTACTAAATCGATGCGGGATTTCGGGAAAACACGCAGTGGAGTGTATACTCCACGGTATAGATGATAGATCCGTTAGACTAGGGGCTGAAGCGGTGCAGTTTAGTGACCCTGACAAATTACTAGCTTATTTGCGAAATGTCAAATCTGGTAATAGGAATAATACCATTACGTCAGTAGGCAATAAGAAATACTATCGTGATTCTAAAATGACGTTAAATAAATCATTTGGTAACAATAGTATCAGGTGTTACAATTGTAAGCAAGAAGGGCATCCATTGTCCAAATGTCCAAAGCCCGTCAAAAAGTGTAATAATTGTTCGATGATGGGACATTTGGAGTCTGAATGTTACCGGCCACGAAAAAAAGAAGGTGTTTCAGAGGAAAGTAAGGAAAAGGCCATATTGCTTGTTAAACGGTTAACAAATGAGCCGCAGAATGATTACGTGCAAAAGGTACTTGTGAACGGAATAGAAAGATGTTGTTTAATAGATATGGGAAGCGAATTAACATTAATAAGAAAATCCGATGCAAAGGACATTTTCGGAAGATGGGATTCTTCAGTGGTTTATCCCATGGCTGGTTTTGGTGGAAGTTTAGTAAATTCAATTGGCTCCAATTATGCTGAGCTGTCTATACAAGGAGTAGTTGCTAATGTACTGTGTGTAATTGTGGATGACCATCTTCTAAAGTATCCTTTGCTTGTAGGACAAACGTACACTGATCAGTCTCATGTTGAGATAGTGAGAAATTACCAAGGATTGAAAGTAACGAGCCGCTATGGAATGGTTAGGAATGACACGCGCTTTTTGGAGCTTAAGGTAGCGAAAGATATTTTGCTGGCAGTAACGGGACCTAACTTTGTTGATATCACATGCAGTTCTGATTTTAGTGGTAGTATTTATATAAAGGGCAGTCACAGATCACAACCATCTAAAGAGTATCAGGTACAAGAAGGAGTATATCAAATTAAAAAAGGATTAGGTTTAATTTGTATCACGCCGTTGGGTCTTGCACCAATACAGTTTAAAAAAGGTGAATTAATTGCCCGAGCAGAAATTGTGTTGGAGTCTCTTGGCGTTTGTGAGATTAACAGAATAGTAAATACATCTTCTTTAGAGCCATTTACTTCGGATCAATTAAACATAGGGAGCGTTTCTAAGGAACAAAAGAGTAAACTTCTTGATCTGGTAAATAAATATAGGGACTGTTTTGCAACCTCGCTTGGTGAATTAGGATGTACAAGTATTGAGAAAATGAGCATTGACCTTAGTGACGACCAGCCAGTTGTCTACAGGCCGTACAGGTTGTCGCAAAAGGAACGAGAAGAAGTTCAAAGTATGGTCGATGAATTAAGTAGCAACGGGATAGTTCGCGAGTCAAATTCACCTTTTGCGAGCCCAATTATTTTGGTTAGGAAAAAGACAGGGGATAAACGGCTGTGTGTCGATTACAGAGCATTAAATCGAAAAACAATAAAACAACATTATCCCCTGCCTTGTATGGAGGATCAGATGAATAGATTGTCTGGCTGTAGTTATTATAGCACATTAGACCTAGCAAGTGGGTACTATCAGGTTGAGTTACATGAAGACTCCAAACCAAAGACTGCGTTTGTCACGCCTGATGGCCAATGGGAATTCGATAGAATGCCCTTTGGCCTATCGAACGCTCCAGCAGTGTTCCAACGGACAATAAATAAGGCATTAGGTACATTGAGATTTAGTACAGCCGTGGCTTACATGGATGATGTCTTGGTTCCCTCAAAGACAGTGGAGGAGGGATTGGATAGGCTTGAAATGATATTTAAAAGGTTAAGGGAATTTAGCCTTACGCTTAAACCGAGCAAATGTTATTTCTTTCAAACGTCTGTTGACTTTTTAGGGTTTGAGATTTGTTCTGCAGGCATAAGACCTGGTGAAAAAAAAATTCAAGCTGTTCAATCTTTTCCAACACCAAATAGCGTTCATAATGTAAGACAGTTTCTAGGATTGGCAAGCTTTTTCAGGAAGTTTATAAAGGGGTTTGCAGAAATTGCCAAACCTTTAACGGGTTTACTGAAGAAGAATTGTCCGTGGAGTTGGGGAACACATCAGCAAAAAGCTTTTGACGAGCTTAAGCAAAAGCTTATTACTAGACCAGTATTGGCTTTGTATAATCCAAATCTTGAATCGGAATTACACACAGACGCAAGTAAATTGGGAGTGGGGGGTATACTTTTTCAAAAACAGGAATCGGGTGAATTAAAACCAGTAGCCTACTTTAGTCGTCAGACTTCACCAGTTGAGCAACATTTCTCGTCGTATGAATTAGAAACACTAGCCGTAGTGTCTTCATTAATTAAATTTAGGTCCTATTTACTTGGAATGCCCTTTACCATAGTCACAGACTGTAATTCTTTACGAGCTACGTTTACTAAACGTGATATGATTCCGAGAGTTGCACGCTGGTGGAGCCTGATACAAGAGTTCGATTGTAATATAAAATATAACTCTGGTAAATTAATGTGTCACGTAGATGCATTGAGTAGGAATCCACTTGTTGAAGAAAACGTAACTGAAATAGAAATTCCGACGGTATTAAATATAACTAATGATTGGTTAAAAACAGTTCAGTCTGCAGATAGTGAAGTTAATAGGATCAAAACTATATTACAGGATACAAGTAGTAAAAGCATTGTTGATATTCAAGAGAATTATTGCATTAAGAATAATAACGTTTATAGGAAGACGGAAAATGGACCAAGGTGGGTGGTGCCGAAGGATGTGCGATGGCAGATTTTGAAAGCTTGTCATGATGACATTGGTCACTTTTCGGTTGATAAAACTTTGGATAAAATTAAAGAAATATATTGGTTCCCGAAAATGAAGAAATTTGTTAAAAAATATGTACAGTCATGTCTGGAATGTGCGCACAGTAAAACTCCATCAGGGAAAAAGTCTGGTTTCCTACACCCTATCCCTAAAATTACTACACCATTTCACACCCTCCACGCTGACCACCTGGGTCCTTTTAATGAAAGTAAAAGGAAGAACAAGTATTTATTGGTCATTATAGATTCTTTTAGTAAATTCATCGTATTAAAAGCAGTCAAAAATACGAAAGCTCTTACGACCATTCGAATTTTTAAAGAATATTTTGCAACTTTCGGGCGCCCGGTCAGGTTGATTACAGATAGATATTCTTCGTTTACAGGAAAGAGATTAAAAGAATTTCTAGAGGGTATAGGTGTTAAGCACATAATGAACGCGGTTGCCACTCCACGAGCCAATGGGCAAGTGGAGAGGTATAACCGAACTATCCTTGATGCATTGACAGCCATGAACCATGGCCAAGAAGAGCGAATCTGGGACGAAAAGGTGCTTGACGTGCAATGGGGTTTAAATAACACCATAAACAAAGGTATCGGTCGCACTCCTGCTGAAGTATTATTCGGTTTACGGTTAACGAGTATGACAGAAGGAAAAATTAAGGCAGGCATTGAAATTAGTAGCGAAAACAGTAATGAAAGTTTAGAAGAAATTCGAAAAACTGTTAGTGAACATATAGAACGCAATCAAAGCGAACAAAAAAATAGGTTTGACAAAAGTAGGTGCGAAGCACGTAAGTTTCAGTTGGGCGATTTGGTTCGCGTCGAGAGGTCACTTTTATGTCCTGGGAAGAGTAGGAAATTGATCTCAAAATGTTTGGGACCCTATAAAATCATTAAAGTTTTAAGTAATGATAGGTATATGGTCGAAGACACAGCAATCACTAGAAATAAAGGAAAAGCTGTATATAGAGGAGTGCATCCAGTTGATAAAGTTCATCCTTGGTTAAATTTTAAAAGGTCGGATGAAAGCGAGGAAAGTGAAAGTGTCAGTGATGATAGCGGAAGCGATATTGAAATTACCAATAAAATTGTAGACAGTACTGATAGTATGGGACAGAATAGAGAGGAAAAGGATGAAGATGAGTGTGTAGAAGACATATGAGTAGGAGTTGTTAAGTGAAGGATCGAATCAAAAATAACATATTTGTTTAGTAATATGGATTAATGTATGTGATTTGTTTGTAAACTAATTAAGGTTGTGCTTAGAAGTAGCAATAATTGCTAAAATAACGATGTAGATCTTGTTGGATGATTTTGTGCCGTGTTGAAAACATCGCACCTCTGGCCACGCCTTAATGTTAAGATAATATGAGAAATGTTGTGCTACACAATTGTTATACAATAGTATTGGCTTGTTTCAATGGTATGATGAGGACTATTGGTTGTTTATGTAGTAAAGTTGATAGTTTGTTTTCATGACAGGATAATGGTCATGTTACCTATAATTTTTTGTAGCTGGATAATAATTGGATAATTAAGCAACTGAATCATTATGATGATTAATTTCTGTGACAGGATAATTGGTCACTGAAAAGTTTAATGGGAGTAATGGCAGGATAATGGCCTCTGGTTGATTTTGTTTTCAGTGACAGGATAAAGGTCACTGAAATAAAGTATCAGTAACTTTCGATGGCAGGATAATGGTCATCAAAAATATGGTTAGATCAATGGCAGGATAATGGCCATTGGTTAATTTTGTTTTTAGTGACAGGATAAAGGTCACGCAAATAAAGTTTTAGTTATTTTTGATGGCAGGATAATGGTCATCGAAAATATGGTTAGTTCAATGGCAGGATAATGGCTGTTGAGTAGTTATTTAAATTTTATTGTATAGTATGAAACTAATGATTATATAATTTTCATATTTTGTGTTCAGCTACCTACTTATTGCAGATTATTAATTTGTTTACTTAAACATTCACGAGGACGTGACTATGAAGTCAGGATGGACGAATCTGTTAGCTATTATTGTTAAAATTACTATTTTGTTTAAGTTTATGTTAAAATTTAAGAATATCTTAACCAATATGGAATATTTTAACTATAATCGAGTATTATAACTATTATTTTGTAACTGATATTGATATCGATACTTTTTGTATTTTATTCGAACGGCCACACTGAACTGTCAGTTATATTTTTTTTAACGAGTAGTGGAAGAGCGATATCAGTATCGGATTTTCATTCTGGCTGTAACCGTTAAGCAGACAACACAACTGTGAAAATAAAGGAACGTGAAGTGAATTTGGATGTTTTACTTTGAGCTTCTTTCAATACATACATACATATACTCACGCCTGTCTCCCAGAGGGGTAGGCAGAGACTATGGATCTCCACGTGCCACGATCCTGACATACTTATTTCGCTTCCTCCACATTCATTAGTCGCTTCATACACGCACGTCGGTTTCGGAAACTCCTAATTTGGCTCTTCTTGAGTATGTCGCCTATCTGGTCGACATACTTTCGCCTAGGACGTCCTCTACCGACACAACCATTTAGGGATGTCGAAAGTGCAAAAAAATATCGATATTTCGATATATCGATATTTTCTTTTATATCGTTACTGAAATCGATATATCGAAAAAAAAATATCGATATATCGATATATCGGTAGCTTTATAGGAATAAATTTTTGTGAAATCAAATAATATGGAATTATTAAAAAACACTATTTTTTAACTGTCACTTTGCGCCAATGTCGTGTATTTACACACTCGCTCGGTACACGGTTGCGAGCTAGTATCGCCGCATTGCGTTGTGACGCCAACAAAAGGGTATTGTTAATGAAACAATATCGATTTTGATTTTTTTTCGATACTTGATTATTTATATCGATGTATCGATATATCGGTTTACAATATATCGTCGGAAAATATCGATATATTTATAAAAATATATCGATATATCGATACATCGATATTATTTCGCCATCCCTACAACCATTCATCTCCGCACAATAAATTTTTTTCGTCAGTCTTCTTTCATCCATCCTTTCAATGTGACCAAACCATCTCAACATTCCCTTTTCAATTTCGGTCACTACGTCTTCTTTTTCTTTTACTTATAATCAATGATTTCAAAAGGAATACGCTAGTAATATATATGTCAATGCTTATAATAATAAAAAAGAAGTTACCCTACAAAACTCCAAATTGGAGACAGTAAAAACAAACAACTCATTTCAAGAAGAACGTAAAAAATAAAAAGTACAACTTATTTTCTACGAACGACTTTAAAATAAATAAATCTCGTATCAAAATTTCTTATTATTATACCTGACCCTATTGTTGTCAAATGTAGTCTGTGAATCTGTCAAATTGACAAATCCAATTCATCCAATGCATCCTAATGCATCCAATGAAATTTTGAAAATCCAATATATCAACTTTGTGTTTGTCGATCAATTAATTTTCTATTTAATTTAACATGAATATTATCAGACAGTGGCCTAATTGACGACCTATCTATAGCCTAAAATGTTCACGAAGAATTCAAAAGTAAAATTTCAGGAGCAGGATCAACAACTTGATGATTATGTTCTCGAAGTAAGATAGAATATTAACACAATAATTCTTCGTTTTAATTTACTTTTTGTGTATTTTTTTGCTGCTCAAGATAACCTGGGCTACGAAGCATAGTAATTAAAGAAAAATGCTGCCCATTGTTACCCCAGGCTTCTGTCGATCACTTTTTTCCTGTAACCTAAACTACCAGACTAACCCTTAACATTTCAGAACGCGGTGCTCAAAAGTAAGCTACAAAGCAAAATGGAAGCGTTGTCGATCATGAGCGCGGAGCTGGACCGGGTGAGCATGCAGCGCGACCGCAGCCGCGAGCTGGTGGCGGCGCTGCGGGGCCGCGCGCCCCCCGCGCCCCGCGCCGCCCCCCGCGCCGATCCGCACCGCATCATCCCCAACAACACGCTGCGCGGCGGCGACCTGCTAGCCAGCACCAGGGAACACAATACTGCACTCAAGTTGGAGGTATGAATCTTCTTCTTCCTAGCTTTTAGCTTATTTAGGATGGCTTTGTGCATTATGTTGCACCATTTTACAGTTGGAGGTAGGTACAAATGAAATGCTTAATATGAAACTGTACTTATTTAGATGAATTTATTCAATGGCATAGAGACATGTTATAATGCAGTAGAAGGGAAACAGAAATGTGAACAGAGTGAAATAGGTATAAAAAGGCTTAAGATTAAAAATCTACATGATTTTATAAAGTATTAATATAGCTTTCTCTACCTTGCAGGTAGAAACACTGCGAGGCAGGCTGGAGGAGGCGACGGGGGACATTGCGGCGCTCAGGAAGCAGCTGCAGCAGTTTGAGCACTGCTCGTGCGGCAACAACCCCGGCCAGCAGCCCTGCTCCAACAGTGACTATGAAGACTTGGTTCAGCAACTGGAGAAAATTAACAAAAAAGTAATTTACCACTGTTACGAATATTAGGTTTTTTTTGCATGGTAGGAGTTATGTGAGCTTACACTTTGTATATGTGGGATCCAATAGGCAGTCAGGCATTGAAACTTCTTTTACCAAACCTGTCCTGTCAGTGACAAACATTAGTCTACCTCTTACATTGTGTTTTTGACAAAATGATACCCTGGCTGAAATGTTATCTGAAAATGATGTGTTTGCCATAGTGCCATTACCATTCACCATAACAATTATTATGTTTCACAGTATAAACAAATGCAGCTTGACTACCGAGCCACACTGGACGAGAAGGAGGAGTTAATCACTGACAGAGACTACTACAAGAGCAAGGTGCAGCGGCTGAACCACCAGATCTCCGCTGTCTCCAACAAGAGCAAGGGCCAAGGGGACGAGGCCGCGGAGCCGGCCCCCGTCGTGGACGTGGACGGCCTACTCACCGAGAACAAGTACTTGCACGAGAGAATCACACAGATGCAGGTGGAGAAAGAGATCTTGAAAAGGACATTGACTAAATATAAGGTGAGGTAAAAGATATAGGACTATTTCTTCTATTGAATCAAGTTTAGCGTGTGCTTTGCAACTCAGCACTCAGTGATAAATTGGTTCAGTGGTATTTGAATTGAAGTGTTACACACATTGCATGAATACATGTTTATAAAACTATCATTTTTCTAATATTAGCGTGTTTGTTTCAGGCTCTACTGGAGAATAGAAATAAGGATTCTGTGAACTTGAAGAAAGGCTTCCTTGACGTCATGACACAGAAGCAAGGTGTGTATATGTCGCAGGCAACTGGTTTAATATCCTGTTTGATTGAACCACTAGCCCGTTCATTGGATGGCGCTGTTCAGTTGTATGACTAGGCCGAACGTTGATTGTACAAGCGTCACAAAACGTCCAACTAGTTAGCTGACTTAAAATCAGTCAGGTGGTGAATTAAACAAATATGGCTTCTGACAGCTAACAGCTGACTCTAAAATCACCTATATTCTTACCCCCTTATTCATAGAAAAGTTACAAAACGTTTTAACTAATAAACTGTTTTGTCCCTCTCCGACAGGGAACAATTTGTTCTTTGACAGAGAGGGACAAAACAGTTTATTAGTTAAAACGTCTTGTAACTTCTCTATGAATAAGGGGGTTAGTGTTTTGCAAATAAATTAGCTTTAAAGTGCGTTATTTGTGTTAAAATAGTGTGACAACATGGATTTACCTATTATTACGCCGCGGGCGGATAGTTTCAAAGAAAAAAAGTGGCGAAACTGGATAATTATGAACAACAATATGAAGGTACGTTTATTGTTATTGTTTAGTTAATTTGTGAGATAAGAGCTTTGTAACAAAGCCTTTTTATTTATTTATTTATTTATTTTCTATGGATAAACAACAGTAATAGACTATAAGTAACTTAAATTTAACATAACAACTATTTTAAGCCTATCACCTTAAAAGTTTATCACTAAAACATTTATTTATATTAAAAAGATGTGATACTTAATCTAGAGCTAAAAACAAAATGCTATACCAGTCAAAATCAAACCTAGTAACTACTAAAATTAAAGTTATCTCGCCAAACTATGAGCCATATTATTAATAAGCCTCTTGAATGCTACATTCTTTTTGTTGTAAATGTCTGCTGACAGAAAGTTTTGGTTGTGGGAGTTACAAATTCGGTAGGTGGGCGCGCGGCGACCAGCATTTGTGCGTGTTTTTGGAAGGTAGAATAATTTGCAGATGTTGCGTGGTGTTGCCGAGCGAGGTACCAGATACCTAATGTCGCTTACTAGTTCTGAGCAGTTGTAATGATTGTTGCAGATGTTGTAGAGCAGAAGTTCGTCATTGACGGAGCGTCTTGCTGATAATTTTGGTATATTATAATGCTTCAGAAGATTTTCATACGACATCTTGGAACGAGTGAGTCTGTAGTGTATGGATCTTAACGCCTTTTTTTGGATCATTTCTATCTTCTCACTGTATATTTTATAAAGAGGATTCCAGATCACCGAAGCATATTCTAATTGCGAACGAACCAGAGTTTTGTAGAGAACTAACAAAGTATTAGCTTGCCTAAATGACTTGCTAATACGAAGTATGAAACCAAGCATTTGATACGCTTTTTTACAGATATTTGTGATATGTTGATCAAATATTAATTTATCATCAAGCTGTACTCCTAAATCACGAATAGAGGCTACTCTCTCTAGATTTTGCCCCCCTATATTGTACGCATGTTCTAATTTATTTCGTTTTCTTGTGAAAGATATTTGTTGACATTTATTGGGAGCTAAATGGAGTTTATTAATTGTACAATATTGATGGAAGCGGTCGAGATCATCTTGGATTTCTTGACAGTCGTCAATATTGTTTATGGTTTTGAAAATTTTGAGGTCATCGGCGAACATCAAGATTCTACAATTATGGAAACACTTGGCTATGTCATTTACAAACAAAATATACTGAAGAGGACCTAATATGGATCCCTGAATTACTCCCGAAGAAACCAACCTCTGATCCGAATGGTACCCGTTGATAATAACAGTTTGGTAACGGTTGTTTAGGTACGACTTGAACCAGTGTAGGAGATTACCTGTAATACCGTTTTGAGCTAATTTCTTGAGTAACAGAATATGGTCTACTTTATCAAAGGCCTTTTGAAAATCTGTGTATATAGTGTCAACCTGAAGCCCTTGATCCATGGCGTTGAATAAAAAGTTCGAGTACAGGATTAGGTTCGTAATAGTAGATTTGCCTTGTGTGAAGCCGTGTTGATTTTCAATAATGTTGTGGCTCAATTGAGCATACAGGCAATCCTTTACGAGTGTCTCGAAAATTTTTGGCATTGTGGAGAGCCCAGATATTGGCCTATAGTATGAAACGTTGTTTCTTGGGCCTGATTTATGCAAAGGTGTTATGAATGCTAATTTCCAAGTTTCAGGAAAGGTACCTTCCTCTATGCTACGATTAAAGATAATCCAAAGTGGTTCCGATAGTTGCTTAGCTGTATTTTTCAGGAAAATGGGTCCAATTTTATCCGGGCCAGGACCTTTTCCTATGTCTAAGTTTATTAAGCACTTTTCCACCTGATATTTTGTTATTTCGATACTGGGAATGTGAGGGGCCTCAGGATCTGCGATAAAGGTATTTAAATTTATTGTATCCAGGTCACTGTCTCTGGTTTCGAAAATAGAGCTGAAGAATTCGTTGAACATATTTGCTATTTCCGATGGACTTTCGGAAATATTTTCATTTAGCAGCATTTTGGAAGGGTAACCACTCTCATTTTTTTTGAGTGACGATACGTATTTCCAAAAATGTTTCACATTATCTGCGATACCTGACTCTATTTTTGAGATATAGGAATTATGGTCTTGTTTTAAAAGTAATTTAGCTCGATCACGTAAAAGTGAAAACTCTCTATAATCTGACAGGTTGTGGTAGATTTTCCATTTTTTCCATACGGTTTTTTTTCTTGACAAGGTACTTGTTAATGCTTTGGAAAACCACTGAGGATATTTTATTGATTTGGGTTTGCATACTGGTACATGCTTGTTAATAGTATTATATAGTTTAATATAGAGATATGAAACGCTTTCAGACACGTTTTTATCCCTAAGTTCTTCTACCCAATTTATGGGCGATAGGTCGGTTTTGATCGCACTGAAGTCGCATTTATGAAAGTTGTATTTTTCAGAATGCTTATCACGGATTCTCTCAGCTGGTTGTAACTTTTTAAAAGAAAATAAAAGTGGGGGATGATGGTTATAGTTCGGTTTTGATAGTTCTGTGGGAGGAGGAGAGCAGATACAGTGGTGGTAATTTGTTAACATTAAGTCTAATAGGCGGCCATTAGCGTTATAAATTATATTATATTGTTTAAGTTGCATGTACATGATTGTTGATTCTAGTTCTTTATGAAGGTTGCTCACAGCTACTGGCAAAATATGATTTTCTGTAGAGTGTAGAGACCATCGTAAGTCAGGAATATTGTAGTCACCCACAATAATAAAGTGATGTGATGGGAATTTTGTATATAGAGATTTCAAAGTATTAAAGTGTAATATATACGTATTTTGATGAGTTTTGGGTGGTATGTATGTAGCACTTAGTATAATGGTTTTGGAGTTACTAATTGGTAAAGTGATGTATATTTGTTCGGTATTGTTATCTTCGAATTCAAAGTATCTGGCTGCGCTAAATTTCTTATTAATTGCAACTAAGATACCTCCGCCATCCTTCTTGTGTGTTGCTTGTAAATTCCGATCGCGACGGAATATAGAATACCTGTCATCTACCAATTCAGAATCATATATACCACCCACAAGCCAAGTTTCTGTCAGCACTATTATGTCATAATTTGAACTTTGAATGTTACATTTAAGTTCTGTTAATTTTGAGCGCAAACCACCACAATTCTGATAGTAAATATTCAAATTAGTGTTATTCATTTAATTCTACTAATATTATTATTATTACATGTGTACGGTACATAGATAGGATTGTAACATTGTTATTTAAAAGTAAGTTTAGGTGTTTTATGTGGTATGCGCTCCTTACAAAGATTTTTGATTGTTTATGCGAGTAGAGGAGGTTAGGTACGGCCTTATAGAATGAAAGTAATACTGTTATGAAAAGCCTTAGAACAGAAAGTCATAAAATTTTTTCAAGATCTTCCTCACGACGGATTGTGATGACGCGGGAGTTATCCTCTTTCCGGGCCAAGATGGCAGCATTTTTTACCCATATATATCTATAAGATTTATCTTTGGCACAAGCGCGTGCCTTGGCATACAGGATTTTATTCTTCAGCGTCAGGTGCTCATTGATGTAGACGCGGGCCGTCGATGGAGGTGATTCTGTCGACGCGGCGACCACCGCAGCCACGCTGGAACGAGCCGTAGGCCCTCCCGCGGCCGCCTCCAGCACTTGCGCCGCGGTGAGACCTCTGCGACTACGAGCAGCCGCGATCACATCATCTCGAAGACGTCTTGAGGACAGATGTACTATTATATTTTTTGGTTTCTGACTAGGCTGATTACTGGCAACCCTATGTACATCAGTAACGCTGGAATTCGGAATTTGTATGCCGATGGTAGTCCCAATGGTTTCAACCAAGTGCAACAGGTTTTCACCTTTTCTTTCAGGGACATTTTGAATTTCAAGGTTACACATCCTTGAGCGTTGATCCATGTCCTCTATGGTCTCTTTTAGATTTTTATTTTCAAGACATAGCTGCTGATTTGCTTGATGAAGCTGATTTGTTGTTGCTGATTGTTCCTCGAGGTTATTTTCCAATATTGATATTCTATTAGTGAGAAGGCCGATTTTGTCT
This sequence comes from Plutella xylostella, assembly GCF_932276165.1. Classification (NCBI taxonomy): domain Eukaryota; kingdom Metazoa; phylum Arthropoda; class Insecta; order Lepidoptera; family Plutellidae; genus Plutella; species Plutella xylostella. The sequence continues at coordinate 123,441 of NC_064003.1, forward strand.
AGCATTTCTTGAGATGTTTCTCTAAATGATGCCTCGAGACCTTTAATTAATGTCTTTACTTCATCGAATTTGGAATCGAAGCATTTAATCATCTGTTGAACATCTATGTTCACCATTGAGGGTGTATTATCCGAGGTTTTCTGGTTAATCACCACTGGGCTGGCAGGTAATTTCTTTTGTTTGCATGGTAGGCACTTCAACTTTGGCTTATTCATGGGTAATACTTTTCTAAATTCTGTTTCGCTATATTCAGCGCAGAAGTAATGAAATGTTTTCGTGCACATATTGCACTTTATCAGTTCATCTGTTTTCACGCATAAATTGCACTTAGCACAGTTCATTTTTGAGACTAGTATCGCTCTCTATTGAAATTATATCGAACTTAATCTTCTTATGTAGCAATCGATAATTTCGAGCCGGTGTGCACCACAACCGCAGACCTGTTCGTCGGAACGCCGGCCAGAGTCACAGCGAGCACGGGTTCGATCCTCGGTCGGGGTATCACTTTTTAAATTTTCTATAAAATAGTGAATTAGCGACTTAGCTGAAACAGTCCCGATCAGCGGTGCTCGGCGAAGACTTCGGCGGAGAGATGAGAGGTCCGACACTTTCCAAGATGGCCGCCGGCGCTTATGAGAACACCGTTAGGAAGGAACGGGAGGCACCGATTTTCAACGCAATAGGCAAACAATTTGACAATTATTAAATTAAATTTAAAATTATAAATTAAGTAGGCAGATGGGAGCGCATCAACACGTCCGCACTGACCGAGTATCACGAGCGAAAAAAAGTTTTGTTGACTCTTGTCTGGTGATGTTCACCCTAACCAGACATTACAAAGTTGCTATACTATATCCCATTCAACGACTTCGCTGAATGACGTTCAGTCAAGACGTCGAACGTTACAATCAACGATTTGACGAGTTGTCCTTTAGTCATACAACTGAATAGCGCCATCCAATGAACGGGCTAGTGGTTCAATCAAACAGGAGATTAAACCAGTTGCCTGCGACATATACATTAAATCAGGGGTAATTTAGGGGTAGGGTACATGCATGTCCAAGTCTGATTCCTGATGATGAGTCTTAATAGTGTTATATCTAATTGCCATTTAATGTACCTACTAAATACCTAGTATTTAAGTATTTATTTTTGCATGTAAACCTGCCTAATATTTTACGATAACATATACCTATGGTACGAAAATCTTTTTGTTACGGAAGAGCGTGGCCTCCTAACACAGGTGTTTTTTACACTTAATAGAAGGTCGCAACCATAAAATGTTTTTTTGTACCGTTTTTGTTAAAGAAATAAAATATTTTTCATTTCATTTTTTCATTTTCAATAGGTACAGTAAGGGGCAGATAAACCTGACCCCCTCAGAAGCATTGTTACTATGAGAGGGGGGTCAGGTTTCTCTGCACCTGACCGTACCTTCTTATACAACAAAACCTCTAAAAGGTTTTCTTCTTATATGTATATTTCTTTAGGTTATACGTACCCAAATAAGATGATAGATTATAAAGAGTTCTATAACTTGACGGCACCGTAGCTTAGGCGGTGGTGAAGCAGCTTCCGCAGCTTGGGGCCGCGGGTTCGAATCCCGCCCAGGGCAAACATTCGTGTGATGAGCACTTGTGTTAGCCTTGTGCCTGGTTGTCGTTTATCTATTTAATATGTATCTATCTATGTATTTATTAACTGTTCGACACCCATAACCCATAACACAGACTCTGTCTAGCTTGGGGTCGGATGGCCGTGTGTGAAATGTCCCCACATATTTATTTATAAACTAATTCATTTTTTCCCATTCCAGTCAGAGAATACCTAGACACAAACTCCAAAACCGGCTTAAAGCGGGCATCCGTGTCCGAGCTGAAATCCCTGAGCCTGGGGCTGCTGGAGGCTCTGAGCGACAAGTCCACCGCTCTGCAGCATCAGCGCCGCACCAACCAGCTGCTGGCCGCGCGCCTGGCGCAGCTCGAGCGCACACAGGACCTGCCCACCGCCCAGTCCGACGAAGACGTCAGAACAGAAGAAGAAGAAGACTCCAAACACATAATCAAGACCAAGTACTCGGACAGTGAGTCGGATGACGGCGGGCGGGGCAGCGAGGGGTCGGCGGAGGGGGGCGGGGGCTGGGAGAGACCGCTCGGCCGTAAGACCGTCCTGCCGCGTGAGCTCGAGCTCCTGGTCAAGGAGGCGCTGGCAGAGATGCGGCCCAGCGGGTAGGGTGAGCCGGGCCATTGCCGACACAACGCTGAGAGTATGGGTATGATTTTGCATAAATAGTATTTTACCAGGGTGTCCACTATCTGGAAAGTCAGGGAAAAGTCAGGGAAGCTCAAGGTGGTCAGGGAAAGTCAGTGAAATTGATGGGCCACCTGGAAAGTCAGGGAAAAATGACCTTTTTCTAGCAAAATTATTAGTAGGTACTTTTCTTTACTAGTAATACTTCTTTTTTACGTGAAATACGTAAGTCATAAAATAAAATCTCGTTTAGTTTTGGAATATTTTTGACTGATCCTTACTATTATACTATAACTAGCTTTTCCCGCGAGCTTCGCTTCGCCTTAAAAAGTATTCACGTGGGAATTCCGGGATCAAAAGTAGCCTATATTCTTTCTCAGGGTCTACACCATATGTATACCAAATTTCATTTAAATCTGTTCAGTAGTTTTGGCGTGAAAGAGTACCAGACAGACACAGTTACCTACGCATTTATAATATTAGTTAGGATAATTACTTATACAATTAAGTTTTTTTTAAATCTACGTGATTTAATAAAATATGACAGTTGGAAAAAATAGTAGGAATTCTAAAAGATTAGCTAGATCCCAGACTCAGCTCGTATATATACAGGTTGATGCAAAAGAGGGTGACTCATCTCACCATTCAAAACAAATTTAGTTTAAAGACTTTTAGAAGTTTGTGATAAAAACGTAATTTTGTTGGTGAGGACGCACTGCAGCCGCGCTCATTAACTGACTTGGAAAAAACAAAAAACCCGACTGCACGCTAAAAAGATGAAAACAAGCCCCAATGTTAATGGAAAGTATCGCAGGCGGGGACTAGTAGAGGGTTCACCATTTAGCTGAATGTTACTTAGATAGGTGTACCTTGTGTGGCGGTCAAGTTGGTCCCCGCCTGCGATACTTTCCATTAACATTGGGGCTTGTTTTCATCTTTTAAGCGTGCAGTCGGGTTTTTTGTTTGTTTATAATTATATTATTTTATTTGCAACTTTTTAGCGCCGAACTAGCTGGCCGCGCCTTAGGTGAGCGGTGGGACGGGGAGGCGGGGGCGCTTGTTGTCAATGTCAGTTACTACTAAGTCCAAACTATTAAACTAATACTGCCCAGTTTAATAGTCTGACCAAAATTACACTGATTATTATTAGCAACTTGTACTAAGGAAGCTGCAAGGCGGATGCGGATCATGCGGATGATGATTTTTTTAGGAAATTTTCAATACTCACACAACAAAAGTTGTTTAGAATGACCTCCTAAGGTTTAAGAGGGAACCTCGAGAAATAGGTATTTAGGAAAACATATGATTTCGTTTGTGCACTCATGCCCCGGGGCTCGGGTGCCATAGAGATAAATGTAGCTCGTGACAAACATAGGTACTTTCCTTGATAAAATTTCAGGGGAAATCGTTATTCACCAAGTAAATATCAAAAAAAAATTTTTATTTTGATGTCAATCGTTTCTGCGTAATATATTCTAGACGGTAGGTTTCGCCTTTAAAAAATACATTGTTTTTGTTTAACAACGGCATGATTCGGCGCAGTTTTGATCACAAAAATTGCGTTGCTTGAGGTGCCTATAAGTTTGAATCTATAGCAAATTTAGAGAACAGAAATAACTTTAAACCTAGTAATTTATTGTGTCGTTATATCCAAAAAAATCATGGAGATTGGATAATATTTAGAAGTAGAACAACGTTAGTGTGTGTTAAGTGCTATACTTCCCTATTAATATACCATTTTTGCCGACCCTGTATACATATTTTACGCAGTCAAGTTATAATAAGTGTCAAACAAATGAATGTAAAACTTTGAAATCAAGATTTTGTCTTCAAATTACTTAAATTAGGTTTATATGTTGATATTTGGTCAGGGAAATTTTCTGAAACGGTCAGGGAAAGTCAGGGAAAAGTCAGGGAATTTTTTTGAGCATTCTGAGTGGACACCCTGTTTACGTTGAGTTGATCTGAATTTATATTAACTTAATAGTTTTTTAAAAATATGTTTCATTTTTAGTTATTGTATTTTTTATTACGGTTGAAGTTAAAATAAAATATTATTAATCCCTGATTGTACAATCAGGGCGTGCCACACCAAAGAAGCAACACCACTGAACTAATTATTGTGTAAGTTAGAGCGCGATGCTAAGATATAATAATGTATTACCAGATATCAGTTTACCAGATATGCATTTACGGCATTACTGAAACATTCCTCGAAATATCTAGTCTATTGAGAATAATTATCTAGTCGTATAGTATAATATTATGTATACTGCAATTAATCAAATGTCAATGTTTAAAAATGAATATACTTTATTGTGGTTTAAATAGTGTTTATTTATTTATATGTATTTCACCTCAGGGAAGGAATAGTAAATAAAATGTGCAGGTATTTACACAAAATATGGATTTATTATGTTTTTATGTACACATGGGATTGATTAAGAACATGCGATAAATAATAGAGTTTCCAGTATTTATACATAAGGTCATATACCTAGGTTGCGTTTAAAATTTTAATACAAGCGTAAGTGAACCGTTTTTTAACTAATAAATTTTATATAATATATAATATGTTGCCATCATTAAGATACACGAAAATATGCTTCATATTTTCATATCAGTCTTCTATTAACAACTACTTAATTATAAATAAAAAACAGCGCCGTAATAAAATACAGTTCTCCCATATTAATAATGCGCATGCAAATCTTCGCAAACTGTCGTATTCCCGGAAACACCCGAATCATTGAGCACTTGCATTTTGATCCTTGTTCGAAAGAAATAGTAGTCAATATCATGTGACACATAATCGAAAACAATTTGGGCGGTCGGTGGCTGTCACCGATCAGTCAAAGGTCTCAAGGTCAAGATCAATATTACTTTTGTGGAATTATAAAGAGCTGCAATTACACATCGTTCTTGTTATTTTTTTCAAATGTGAATTTAATTACAATTTTAATTATTTTTGACGATGCCATATTATGAGGCACATTTAAGAATAAAATATACATCACATTGATAGACTTCACTTTGCCAATAAAGCCACACCCAAAAGACCAAGTTTGTAATTGTAATATTATTGTGAATGATCAGCGCTGTAAATACTTTTGAACTGAGATTTTAATGTAAACATTTTTATTAATGTGAAATAATCAGTGCTGTAAATACTTTTGAACTGAGATTTAAAATTTTTAATATAAACCTGTGTTTGAAATCCATTTCTCCTTATAATATAAACCTTGTGTTATTCAAACCTTCTTTCATCCATCTTTACATCAGCTTCAGTAAGACACTTGAAAAGTACCTACTGTAACATTTTCGAAGTAAATTTTAATATTATGGAATATTATGAATTATCGAATCAAATTTCGTTACTGATAAATCAATTATCTCTTTTAGCACCAATTACATAATTCTACTAAAATTTCATGAAGAAAATGCACTTAACCACTCTAAATACATAATAGTTTTCTAACGCTCGGGAATACGACCGTTGCCGAACAATGACGAAGATTTTTATGTGCATTATCAATTTTGGGGAACTGTACTTTCATTATGAATAAATAAACAGAAATATTTTGATAAGACACCATAAATTTCGTTTTAACAAAAAATATGATTTATTCATGAAAATAGATTTAACTGAAACACTACAGTTTTGGGAACATAAAAACGTAATGTTTTTTTTATAAACTGATATAATAAAGGTAAGTTAACAGTTTATCTAATAATTAATTATTTGTAAATTGTTTCTAACTCAGGATTTCAAAGAATATATCCCTACATTATTTACAATTTATATGGCTACAGAGTTATAAATTATAAGTGTATGTAAGTAATTTATTGCTATTTGATTCAATTCATTCTTATTCTTCCTAACTATTTTCCTAGCTTCACTTTTGGTCTTGCGTGAGAGTTGGCTATGTATCTAGCTGAGGATGGCGAATAGCCTCAATTTCTAATAGTTAAATTAACTATTCAATATTTTGTAATAAATTTATATAACAGAGACATAACGCCAACCTAATTATAATTATGATATCAACTAAGCAACCAGTACCTACTGACACTCTGGCTCTCGTATAGAATTGGTCAACATTCATCATACCTTAATTTGTTTATGTCTCATGGGTATCACGCCTTAGTTAGACCTTTTCTCTAATCTTATTGGAAATGAAGTACAATGACACCTCAGAGTAATAGCAGTGACCACAATGATATGAAGCCAGTTCAGCTACTCATTATTAAGGTGGTGATACATTTGCGATCATAACCGGCACGGCAACGAACTACTGGATCACCAGCGCGAGTCGACGAGCCAAGGATCTGCACCGTCGACTCGTCAGTGGATCACCGCCTTAACAGTGACACTGATGTCGATTCTGAAGGCAGAAAATCTAATGTTAACGCTGTCAAACTGAAAAAATTTCTAGCATAAAATGACATTTACGGAAACAATCATAGAGTCGAATTTAAAAAAAAGAAATTAAGGTTTTGACAGCTCTAAATTTAGAATTTCTGCCTTCAGAATCGACATCACTGTGTGTGTGTGGGTGTGTCACTGGCTGGTAGCAGTGACACAGTGTGTGTGGATGTGTCACTGGCTGGTCGCAGTGACACTGTGAGTGTGGGTGTGTCACTGGCTGTTCGCAGTGTAGTGCGACAGGTCGTCGGCCACGCGTCGTCTCAGCCTCATAATATGAAGCCACTTCAGCTACTCAATGCAAGAGCTTCACTCATTGGCTTGCTAGTCTCACAGTGTCACTGGCTGGTGGCAGTGTAGTGCGACAGGTCGTCAGCGACTCGTCGCCTCAGCCTCATAATATGAAGCCACTTCAGCTACTCAATGCAAGAGCTTCACTTATTGGGTTGGTATGGTAGTCATAAAATGTCATTGGCTGCTACTCATTGCAAGAGCTTCACTCATTGGCTTGCTAGTCCCACAGTGTCACTGGCTGGTGGCAGTGTAATGCGACAGGTCGTCAGCGACGCGTCGTCGGAGCGCTACGGCGGCGGCGTTAGTGTGTCACTGGCTGGTCGCAGTGACACTGTGTGTGTGGGTGTGTCACTGGCTGGTCGCAGTGACACTGTGTGTGTGGGTGTGTCACTGGCTGGTCGCAGTGACACTGTGTATGCTGGTGTGTCACTGGCTGGTGGCAGTGACACTGTGTGTGTTGGTGTCACTGGCTGGTGGCAGTGTAGTGCGACATCTCGTCGGCCACTCGTCGCCTCAGCCTCATAATATGAAGCCACTTCAGCTACTCAATGCAAGAGCTTCACTTATTGGGTTGGTATGGTAGTCATAAAATGTCACTGGCTGCTACTCATTGCAAGAGCTTCACGCATTGTGTTGGTAGTCACACAGTGTCGTCACTGGCTGGTCGCAGTGTAGTGCGACAGGTCGTCGGCGACGCGTCGCCTCAGCGCTGCGGCGGCGTTGGTGTGTCACTGGCTGGTCGCAGTGTAGTGCGACAGGTCGTCGGCGACGCGTCGCCTCAGCGCTGCGGCTGCATTAGTGTGTCACTGGCTGGTGGCAGTGTAGTGCGACAGGTCGTCGGCGACGCGTCGCCTGAGCGCGGCGGCGGCGGCGGCGCGGCGGCGCGCCAGCACGGGCCGGTGCGGCGCCGCGTGGTAGCGCTCGTACGACTCTAGCCCTTCTTGCAGCTTCAGGATCAGGCTGTCGTAGTTCTTGCGGACCACTTCCAGGATCTGACAATAGAATAACATAGCGTTTTAGGCCGCGTCGTCGTCGGGAGCAACGCTTACATATTAAATACTGGTGCTTAGCCAGCAAACGGCTGAATGGCTGGTTTTTTTTTGTATAATTAAATATATATCCTATGTGACGATTATTTAATGTTATGTTGTAGGAGTAGCCGAGATCGGTTCGAGTGGAAATATACTCTTCGAGCCTATTTCCCTGATTAGGGATTCCAGGATCTGATGATGATACAGCAATTTCCTAATCAACTCTCATAGTCCAACGCCATCTCCTACCAGCCATTCTGACGCACAACGTTTATGCAACAACCCACTTTCTTCTGAATCAACTATACTTCATTCACGGAAAAGACGTAGCAAAGCGCCCTCTTTGTCCCACATTTCCCTACAAAAGACAAGGACGACCCCATTAGCCACACCATTTGGCATTTATAATAGAAAAAATATCAATCCTAGTACCTGGTCCTCCGTGGGCGTGCTGAGGCTCTGCGCGGCGAGCCAGGCGTCGATCTTGGGCGCGAAGTGCTGCACTATAGCTCGCACGTTCACCAGCGAGTTGGCCAGCCGCAGCGCCGCCGCCTTGTGCGCGCCCGAACCCGTCGAGTAGCGGAGGGCTGGGGGAAATAAAGAATACATATGTGGGGGCATCTCACACACGGCAGAGCCTGTGATATGGGTGTCGGACAGCTGATATATCTACACAAATACATAGATAGATGAATGTTACATAGATAAACGACAAACAGAAACAATGCAAACACAAATGCTCATCACAAATTTTTGCCCTGGACGGGATTCGACTCCGCCTCCCCGAGCTTCGGAAGCAGCTTCACTACCCCGCCTAAACTACGGTGCCGTCGAAAGAAAAAATAATTTTGACATAGAGAGCCTCCAAATATCTCTCAGTGCCACAACAGGTATGTTTTGCTTTACCTATCTCAATAGTTGAAGGTATACCTATTTTGTTTTATGTAATACTAGCTGTTCTCGCGAGCTTCGCTTCGCCTTAAAATGTTTTTCCGCGGGAATACCGCGATAAAAAGCAGCCTTTGTAACTATGCTTTAATCGAGGGTCTCAGCTAACAGCTAACTACATACCGAATTTCATTAAAATCGGTTCAGCCATTTTGTCGTGAAGAAGTAACAAACATACACACTCACAAACTTTCGCCTTTATTAGGCGCGAAATACAGAGAAAAGGCATAAGGCGAAGGCGTGGCGACGTCATCTTTCCGCTTCAAAACGTTCAATACAAAATGTATGTAAAGGAGTCTACACACCAAACCCGCCGACCCGCCGACACAGCCCGGCGGCTTGGTGTCGGCGACCCAAACCCGCCAACCCGCCAACATGTGTCATGGGGCTGTGTCGGTGAGTTAGTCGGCGGCAAGAAATCAGTACAACTTTTTTAGTTAGTGATTGCAGTGTGTACGAACGTGGAGTGTCGGCGTGTTTTGAAACTATACAAGGCCAGAACGCACCCATAGTGTACTAGCACTGTATAGTTTCAAGTGAAAAAAATAAATATTTCACTTGAAAATATACACGATTTGTGCGTACTAATCGCGTATACTTTCAAGTTGGGATTTACTGAATCGTTCTTGAAAATATACATTGCTATTACGCACATTGCTTGATTAGCGTATTTTGTTACATACCTACACGTATGTAGATTACCTACATGCTGATTCTGATTCACTTAACTATTTCGGTACATGTAGTACATGACTACAATTTACTTGTTATGCCTATCATACCTATAGAATGTTAATAAATAAAGAAGAACAAGCTCTAATTTGATTGATAAATTGATATTTATAGCATCATACTTGCAAGTAAGAATACTAATATCTTATTATTTATATGAATTAAGTGTAATACCTACTACACTCACGAGCAATGAAAAAGTTCCAGTGACGATACATCCTGAACGGAAAAGACTAGCTTAATGACGCCATCGGCAATATTAAAGTACATTTGACAGCGCATCCAAATATTATTATAACCAACTAAAAAAGTAAATTTTGATCAAATACTAAATTAAATGTAAAAAATAATAATTGGGGTCTTTTGGTGTTGACTTTTTGCTACTTGGACTTATTCATTGGTCGTGAGTGTAATAGGTATTAAGTACCCTATAGATCTATCACAGACATATTTTTCATCAAGTTTTGAATTCACCGTAACTGTCTTTTATGAATTGTTCTACACCCTCTTCTGAGATAATTTTTTCTATGTATTTACAACAGTTCTACAGTTTAATTTAAATCAATTTACTTTTTAACTGTACGATGTAAACAAAAAAAACACGTTACGAAAACAATGCCAAGTGATTATGCAATGTTTAGAAAGCAATGGACTTATTACTATTTCGCACGAAAGAAAGAGAGAGTAACAATTCAATATAACTACCTGGTAACTAATCACGTATAGTTTCAAGTGCTCGCATTGTCGTTGGGCACTTGAAAATATACACGATTAGTACGCAGTGGTAACTGCTGCAGTATATTTTCAAGCCATAATTTTGGCCCAACTTACTTGAAAATATACGCGATTAGTGCGTAATGGCCTTGTATACTTTCAAGTAAATCATGACATCATTTTAATTTGAAAATATACGCGAGCAGTCCCAACCTCTGCGTTCTGGCCTTGTATAGTTTCAAAACACGCGTCGGCGGGCAACTGAGCGTGCGCGTACGCAAGTCGCCGGCCATGCCGCCGACTTGCACGCGCGGGTACGAGTCGCCGACATGATTCTTGAAACAAAGTCGCCGACACCAAGCCGCCGGGCTGTGTCGGCGGGTCGGCGGGTTTGGTGTGTAGACTCCTTAAGTGGCACGTTGTTAAGTATACTCAAGCGGCGTCGCCGCGCCTTCGCCTTATGCCTTTTCTGTTTAATTCGCGCCTAATATTAGTAGGAAGGACTAGTAGGATTATTGAACACTAGCTGTTCCGCGAGTTTCGCTTCGCCTTAAAAAAATATAAAAAAGATAAAAGTAGCGTAGGTTCTTTCTCAGGGTCTAGACCATATGTATACCAAATTTCATTCAAATCCGTTCAGTACTTTTGGCGTGAAAGAGTAACAGACAGACAGACACAGTTACTTTCGCATTCATAATATTAGTAGGTAAGGAGTAAGGATTAGGATGGGTACCTATAATTGACCGGAAATAAATGGCTATTTATAATTTAATTTAGAGTATACCCATGTAGAAGAGGTTGTCGAAGGCGGCGTGCACGCGGATGAGCTCGTAGTACAGCTGGTCGTACGACGCCGGCTCCGGCAGGAACGAGTCGCCGAACGTGATGAACAGGTTGAAGATGTTCACCACCTGCGAAGGTAGGTATAGATGTACACTTGTCCAAAATTAATAATGCACATGCAGATCTTCACACCCGAATCATTAAATCGTAAGAGCCTTAAAAACAACACTTGCATTTTGCACCTTGTTCGAAAGAAATAGGAGTCAATATCATGTGTCACATAATCGAAAACAACCGATCTGTCAAAGATTTCTATGCGCATTATCAATTTTGGAGCACTGTACATACATTTCATCTTTCGTCCATATCACCCATTATAAACGTGGACTGTAAGCAGTGGGACTGGTTCACAAACTGAAGGTCTCAGCGAGTTATGCTTGAAGTCTCTCTGAAAGATCGCATCCGCAACGAAGTAATCCGACAGAGGACTAAAGTCACCCAGTTTCCTTACTCATGCACACTGCCTGACAAATGCAATTATATGACATGTAGCCTAAATAAAACAATGTACAATGCATGTTGTAAATCTGATTGTATCAATTTCTTTGATACTAATTTATACGTAGATAATTTTAAGTTGACTTGGGACAGTTTATTTTTGTCCTCAAATCAGAAACGACGTCTAGCTACAGAAGTAGCTCATCTTATTAACTCAGTTATAAGCATTATAACGAAGAAAACTTGTGTCCCTATTGACATCGTCAGTAGTAATACTGATAATAGTAATAGTACAGTAGATTTAAATTAGATTCTCAGACAACGGGAGAGCATCATAGCGTTGATATAAAGATTGATTCAGTTCACTGCTCTCTCGGCTCAAAACTATTAAAGGACAAGACATTTAAGAATGAATTTAAAGTGGTACATCAGAATATTCAGAGTCTTTCTTCTAAATTGTTAGAAATAGAACTATTTTCGGAAAAATTTAACATTGATTGTTTTTGTATCACAGAACATTGGTTAGACGAGAATAAAATGATGTTCCAATTGAAAAATTACAAACTTATAAGCTGTTTTAACAGAAAGTGCAACGAGCATGGCGGGTCACTTATATTTCTTAAAGAAAATTGTAAATGTAAAGAACGAAAGGACATAGTAGCTCTTTCTGTTAAACACCATATAGAAATTTCATGTGCAGAGCTAAACAAGTATGTAATAGTATGTACCTACAGGCCACCTACTGGTGATTTCATTACCTTTGAGACTGTCATGGAGGATGTTCTAAGGTTAGCTTCCAATAGTAAAAAGGAAGTAATAGTGTGTGGTGACTTTAATGTTGACCTATTAGGTGACTCTCCTAATAGGTCGAAATTACTGTTACTTTTTAAATCATTTAATCTTTTTAATGTCTTTCTGGAACCAACTAGGATTACATCCACGTCGGCCACTTGTCTAGATAACATATTCTGTAACTGTGAGTTTAAAGACAGTAGTGTGATAAATTGTCTGAGGTCAGACCACAGTGGGCAGACCATTACCTTAGTAAACACTGACAAGACAAATAAAACTAAGGTGAGATGCAGACCGATTACTACAAAGAAAATTGACAATTACTTGAAGAAACTAGACGAAAAACTTCCGAAGGTTAAAGTAGATTGCAATTCTAATGAGATGTATACTAACTTATTTAAGATAATAGCTGATGAGTTTGAGAGTAATTTTGAAACGAAGGAAGTTTTGATAGACAATAAAATTAAATTTTGTGACTGGGCTACAGATGGTATTCGCAAAAGCAGGGCGACATTATATGATCTGTATGAGATGAAAACATTCATACTCCGCCCTGACTTTCAATCTTATGTGAAGAAATATAGCAAAATGTACAAATGTGTCTGTCACTGTGCGAAGACAATTTTTATTAATAACAAGATTAAAGACTCGGCTAACAAATCTAAGGCCATTTGGAATATTATTAATAACGAAACGGGGAAGAATCGAACACGCGAGACTAATTTATCTTTAAAGGTAGGCAATGACATAATAACATCAAATGACGAGGTGGCGAGAGTCTTTGAAGAGTTTTTTACGAACATTCCTTTAGAGACTACTTGCAACCTAGATTCTTCAGCTACATTAGCTGAAACCCTGATGAAGGAGAACGCACCTTCAACCGATAAGGAATTTAAATTCAGATATATAAATACATTAACTATTATAAAAACATTTAAGTCCTTAAATATGAAGAAAACTGAAGACTTGTGGGGAATGTCAGTTAAATTTGTTCTTTCTATTATTAATAAAATCGCCCCAATTTTGGCTAACATTTTTAATAAATGTATCGCTGAAGGTGTGTTCCCAGATCTTATGAAATTGAGTAAAATTATACCTCTGTTCAAGAGTGGGGATATGGAGGACCCTGCAAATTTCAGGCCTGTCTCGGTTCTTCCAGTTTTGAGTAAAATATTTGAGAGGATCATACTCAATCAGATGCTTTTGCATTTCAATGAAGCTCGATTGTTTCATAGCCAGCAGTATGGTTTTACAAAAGGCAAATCAACAACCGATGCCGGTACTGCGTTAATTAAGCACATATTTGACGCCTGGGAAGACCATCACGATGCTATTGGAGTCTTCTGCGATCTGTCGAAGGCGTTTGATTGTGTAGACCATCAGACTTTAATTTGGAAACTGAGATACTATGGAATAGGAGGAAAGGCTTTAGATTTGATTGCTTCATATTTAGACAAGAGGCAACAAAGGGTCGATATTAATAATACTAAATCAAAGGGGGCTCATGTAAAGATAGGCGTCCCTCAAGGATCTATTCTAGGACCATTTTTATTCCTCATTTATATTAATGACTTGCCTTTTATGGTTGAAAAATTGACTAATATAGTTTTATTTGCTGACGATACTTCTTTGCTTTTTAAAGTTAAAAGAAGTGAAAATATTTTTTATGAAATTAATTCTATTCTATCTGACATACACGATTGGTTTACCGTAAATAATCTTTTATTGAATTCTAAGAAAACGAAATGTATTAAATTTACACTGCCGAATGTTAGACAATGCGATACTAACATTATTCTAGATGGGAATAAATTGGACCTAGTTAATGATACTGTCTTTCTTGGTATGACTATAGATTCAAAGTTACAATGGGGACCTCACATTGCCAAATTGGCTGGAAGGTTGAGCTCGGCAGCTTTTGCTGTACGGAAAATTAGACAACTGACCGACGTTGAAACCGCCAGATTAGTTTACTTTAGTTATTTCCACAGCTTATTGTCGTATGGCATTTTGCTTTGGGGTAGAGCCGCTGATATTGAGACTATATTTGTATTACAGAAAAGAGCCATCCGCTCTATATACAAACTTGGTTCCAGGGATTCATTGAGAGAACTATTTAAAGAAATTAACATCCTTACAGTTCCATGTCAGTTCATTTTTTCCAATTTAATGTATGTACGAAAGAATATTTCAACTTTTGATACAATTGGCAGTAATCATGACATTAATACCAGGAACAAGCATAAGCTGGCTTTTCCAGCGATGCGTCTGGCGAAAGTTAATAAATCGTTTTTAGGGTACTGTATTAGATTTTATAATAAGCTTCCAGCAGAAGTTGCTCAAATGCCAGAGAATAAGTTTAAGTGTTACATTAAAGAGAAACTCAGTAAAAAAGCTTATTATAAAATTGATGATTACTTAGAGGACGTTAATGCATGGCTGTGATAAGTAGTTAGCTCTGCTCATATTATTATAATAATTATTATTAAGCTTATATGTATTGTATACCAACTAGTTTTAAGTCTTTTTTTGAAAAGATGGCTCAGGAGTTTCTTGCCTCCGTTCTTCTCCTTAGACAGAAAGAGCCCCCCCTTATCCGAACGGAGAGTAATTTGTAAAAATTGACGTTCATCAGAAAATTTTATATTTGTACGATGAATAAAAAATTTTGACTTTGACTTTGACTTTGACTTTGACACAGACATAGCTTAACAAGTTAGTCAGCTTAAATGGCAGTGGGCTGGTCACATCTGTCGAAGAACCGATAATCGATTGGGTAAACGTGTTTTGGAGTGGAGGCCGCGACTAGGCAAACGTAGTGTGGGACGCTCTCCGGCTAGATGGGGTGACGACTTGCGAATGGTGGCTGGTTATGATTGGATGCGGAAAGCTATAGATCGCATCCAGTGGCGTGGTTTTGGAGAGGCCTAAGTCCAGCAGTGGACTGCTATAGGCTGATGATGACCCGTTATAACATTAGTGCAATGAGTAACCAACACAAACATACCTGCTGCGCCATAACAAAGATATCGTGTCTCCTCAGCAGCGTGCTCTCATTGGCTACTAGGAACTTCAACAACGCTATAAGGGCGGCCCACAGAGGGCGCCAGTCGCGCGCCAGTCTCACTCGACACCGCTTCTGGTAGCTGAGGAGTCGAAGTAATACTCCGATGCAGAGGGAATACAGCTCACCGGGGAACTTCTTGAGTAAGTGGCACATCATGAACTCGACTAGGAGGTCTGGAATTGGGACAGGATGGTTATTAGTGGGAGGAAGTAAAGATAGACGTGGTAAAGTTTTCTAGGCTACTCAAGAGCTTTAACGTTGCAAAGACAACTACTGGATGGCAGCACTTTTGAAACTACAGAAAATTCAGTTTTTAAATTGCGGAATCATTTTAAAGAGTTTGAATGTTCGTGTCGTGTTAGATAGTGAAAACTACAAAAAGCATTTGTATCATAAATTTATGTATATAGCATTAAAGTAAAGTACCTATGAGTGTGGATGCGAGCGGCTGTGACGGCGGCTCCTCCGGTACTATTTTCCTGTGTCGCATTGGCAGTCTATATAATTGGACCTAGAAAGACACAAATACCAATTAGTTGATAGATGCGCAGGGTCCTTACAATACCTATAATCTAATCTAAGTAACTGGGGCAGGGATTGCAAGAAAGGAGACTTCTCGAGTGATGTATCAGCTGTACCGTAAGTACATCGACAATAATAAACCAGCGCTGTGGCCTTATCCAGCACATGCTGAGCTGGTGCTTTTTTGAGGCTCTCGACAGCAAACTCTAGGTTATACCTACTTTGTTTTGTATCGTTTCCTATATTTTTTGTTGTAGGCAGTCAGTAAGTCAAATAAATCTTTCTATATTTTATCAAAATAACAATAATTGTTCAGCTATCATACCTTAAATGTGAGGTTCTGGTCGTGCATGATGGCGTTGGCGAACTGCTCCTCCGCGATGCAGGTGAGCGTGATGAAGCAGAGCGTGCACGCCTGCGCCGCCGCCTCCGAGCGCGTGTCCGCCATCACTATCGAACTGCAAGTGTACAGCATGTTAGCTAGTAAACGACGCCAATGTTTAGAAATCCTAGGGCGACTTGCACCAAAATCTTAAATCTAGATTTAGTCTTAAATTTAAGCCATGGATTGACGTTTCTTAAATCGAGATAAGACACTAAACCTAGATTTAGGATGTTGGTGCAAGTCGCCCCTATTGGCGTATACACAAATATGGGGCAGCAAAATGAAGCTTACCAAGAGATCTAAAGACTGCTAACGTAATTTATAATACTCGTAATTATATATGTATACTACTGACACCCATGAAAAGTACGTACAGCAGTATTACTATTTATGGTAAATTGTAAACCAGAAATAAAGATGGTCCTAAAATTGAACCTTGAGGAACACCGATACTTATACGACTATCCTGACTGATCCGACTGACGACCTTTAACTTCAATAAGACTTTATTCATTTGATTTTAAGGTCACAATACAATGTGGAGTGCTCACCAGTACTGGAAGAAGGTGACGAGCAGGTTGCTGGGCTGGTCGCTGTCCAGCGCCTGGATCTGCGCCATGTTCGGCGGACTCTGCAATACATCAGATGACGTTTTAGGCCTAGAATACTTGGTTATATTAGTGGTTAAATATTTTATTTTGATGTAATTATTATCGTCCGTTCTCGATTTGGGCAGCTACTGTCCCGTCTACTGACATAGTGTGTTTGGCAGTTAGGTGGCTACTGTCCACACCACTGTCATGTCCACTGTCCCAACTACTGACCTGGTGCGTCTGCAGCGTGTCCAACGGCGCGAGCGGCTACTGTCCACGAGTCCACCCCACTGTCCGATTTTTTGTCCCATCCACTGACCTGGTGCGTCTGCAGCGTGTCGGGCGGCGAGGGCGGCGCGGAGGCGGCGGGCGCGTGCGCTAGTGTCGACATCAGGTTGCGGTTGAGGTGCGCCGCGCTGTACAACGCCAGTAGCATGCCGTCCGACTCGCTTCTGTGTGAGAAGGTAATGTTTATGTTATCACGTTTCACACTCGTCAGAAACATGGCGTTAGATCTGTGTAACAAGGTCATTTTTATCTTTTCACGTTTCACACTCATCAGAAACAAGGGATCAGACTCCCATCTGTGTAACAAAGTAATTTTTATATCATCACGTTACACACTCGAGCATGATTGGCATTCGAGTGCTTCTTTTAGCAATAGTGTAGTCCCGTAACCAAACTCTCAAAGCAGTGCCACTGATTAGTAAAATGAAATTACGTGCAAGAGGCGCTGCAGCAGTAACTTTTAATTTGACTTGGCCTCATCAATTTTAGCATATGCAATTGTGCACCCTATTTTCTGTACGTGAAGTAGACAGATATGCAAAAATGAATGTTGTTAAAAGAATGATGTTGTTCTAACTTGAGGTCTACATTCGTTACAGCTAAATCGACATTTATAATAATAATAATAATAATAAAGCCTTTATTCAATCATAAGTTTTACATGCATTGACATTAGTTTAAAGAATTATTGCCAAACAATTAATCATAATCATGCAAATATTGACAATGCAAACAAATTATTCAATACAAATTAACAGTTTAAATAAATTGAGTACATTAATACATTACATTTACATTAATAATAATAAAAAATTATTTACACTATCATGCAAAGTATCAAATATAAAATATGTCGTGGTTGTATAATTCAATTAAGTACTTTACATTCTATTAATATCTAATTAAATCAATGAAAATTTACCATTAAATATTATGCAACTCAAACAATACTTAACACAATAATATCATTAATTTATATTCACTTAAAAATTATGTCACATTCATTTAAGGCTGTCACTAAAGCTGGAAGAAAATCAGAATCTGTCAAATCTAGTGAGGGGGGGTTGAGGTATGCGGGGCGTTCTACGGACAATGACATGAAATTTTAACATAGTACTCGAAAACATAAAAGTGAAGACATGCCACTTTGTTAAAAATATACTAAGTAAGTAATATTGTTTTGTGATACGAAAATATTTATTTTTATTTGAAAGTATTTTTAATATTTAATAATTAATTATATATAAAGTCGTACCCGTGCCGATATTTATACAGGTTGTTGCAAAAAGGGTTTAATACTATGCCGAAACCTACGTGTGCAGCATGTTATTGATGTTATTTCTAAGCCAGGAAATGAAATCAGAATGTAAAAAAATCGCGAAAATATTATCAGAGTTTAATAGTTCAGGGTGTTGTATTAAACTCTGCCCCCGTGTAATAAAAAAAGTATAGTTAGCCGAAAGGGCGTTACTCAGGGGTCACTCTGAAAAACTTTTATCCTACGTAATTTTTTATATTCATGAAAAAAACGCTTCTTCATATAATTTTTTTTTGGTCACGTGACCTTTTAGTTAGACGACCTGTTTTTTTTTGGTGTTTCAAAAGCAGAACAGTAGTTTGCAGAACTCTGCATATACAGGGTGTCACAAAAGGTTACGTAGCTGGCAAAGGGATATGGGGAGGTCACCAGAAAAATAATAACATGTAAGTACCCCCGCAAGGGAGTACATTAGTACAAGGCGAGAGTGTGTATTTTTTTTTTTAAGTACTTATGTGTATTTGGGATATGATAGAAATAATATTTTTGTTTCTTAAAAACCAAAAAATTTACACCTTGCTGCGCTCTTTTGCTCACTGTAAGTACACCTACAAATATTGCTGTATTAAAAAAAACGGTTTTGTTATAACGATTATAAAAAAAAAGTTATTTTCATGTCAAGGAGTCATTTACCTAATTACGATTTCACTCAACAGCAGGTGAACTGAAAAAATAAGTTCTAGTTCTATCATCACTTTAGATCGCAAACATTGTAACTCCACTTTTCTCGGCGAAAAGTACTCTTTGGTGTCAATAGAAACGTTTTTTGAATTCACATGTTTTCCTCTTTATTCGAAAAAAAAAACAGTATTCCGCATTTTACCATTTGTTTTCCTCTAAACCCCAAACCGTGATTTTTAAACAAGAAAACTTAGTAATTATACCCTTTATTCTCATATACAACGTGCGATGTAGGCGAACGTGAACGAAAACTATGCAATAAGCCTTTGTTTTTATTACTACTTTAGTAAATTACAATAACATACTCAACAATGTTAATTTTTTTTTGCAATGTTATGTTGTTAAATTAAGATCTAATATTTTATTAACATGAAGTTACTTTCAACTTTTTTTGCATCTATGCGTCGAATCACAGCATGACAGCTGCTGCAGCTTCTTGCTGTCCTGTCCTCCAACCAATCCCACCAGTACTGCAGGTTGCGTCGAATACGAGCCATTCTCTTCGACTTGACAAGACAGGTGCTCCCGGAAGGATCATAGATCGCACGGAACCCGTACCGTATAGAGGCAACGGACTCCTTTGCAACAGCCCCCCAGATTCGGAAGTAGCCCATGCACTGCATGGCGAGCACAGCTGCAGCAATTTTTTCGTAATGAATCATTGGGATGTCATCCCCGAAGGAGGCTCTCAGCCTACCTCACGACCTGTGTGACATTAGAAAAATGCACTGTGCTAACGCCGTTTGCGAGCTTGATTTGCAGGACCGCGTTGTATGCCAAGTTCCACAGCAGAGGGGTCCAAGACCTACCGCTGTGGAACTCCGCAACTGAACTTCTTCAGTGAAAACAAACCCTCTCTTTTCGCATCCTTAATGTACTTGTTAGACACGTATGACCTCTGTCAATTTTCTGCAGATAAGAAGACAAGTGATGGTATACAAGAGCCGCCCTAAAGGTTCGCCCTCTAGGGGATAGAGTTGAACGCGGTTACTATTTTTAAGCAAACAGCCAGCGCAACAACTCGCCCGTGGTTCTTATCCTGCTCCGACAGTGAACGAACGCAAAGTATTGTACCCACTATTCGAATCCGCATTTCGGATGCCAAACTGACTGTCCGAAAGGTCGAAACCGTACCACCACAGAGGTATGACTCGTTCGAAGAGCTTATCAGGCTCTTACAGCAATCAGATGTGTCGGTACACTGAAAGATAATCTACAGGCCTGCTTTATTTATTTAGGAGCACTAATGGCCTCCTTTCAGTCATTGAGTCACTGGCACTCAGGCTGCGGTTGAACAGGAAGATAGACTGTCTAAACAAATAATTTTTAGGCTAGTTAAAAAAAACTTTAGGTGGGTAGTATGCCAACTAGAACTACAAATAAAACAGTATTTTTGTCTCCTCTAAAATTTGGTCACGAGGAGTTACGATGATTACGATCTAAGGTGACGCTGACGATATTTTATACAAGGTATTGAAAAAAGGGTATAAAGCTTAGCCAAAAGTGGATTTAGGTGCCATTCTGATCCACTTTTCTTCTACAATTTTGAAAATTCACGTAACAAAACCTTTTACATAGACACTTATTCGATCACGTGACTTTTTACTATAGAGACCGAATTTATTTTTCGAGAATTTCCAAAACTTGGAGAACAAAAGTTGTTCAGAATAACCCCTGAGTCAAACCCTTTCGGCACAGTATACCCTTTTTGCAACATCCTGTACAGGTAATATCAGGTTTATAAAAGACCTGGGCCTGTAGAGTGAGATTCGGCATGGGGAGTCATAATTTATAGATCTTTTAGGTTGCAGTGGCGAATGGGCACTGGTAGCCCTGCCCTTTTCTATAACTATAACTATAGGTAATTTTATGGCAATTTAAAAATGGTATAACATTTATCTATTTGAAAAAATCATTAAAAATATACATTACCTATCACCCTAATTTAAAAAAAAAATTCAGCCCTTACTTTAAACTTATAACACCCCTCTATTTCCTTCAGGGGTTAAAAAACCTGTGTATTTAATATTTTCTTATGAGTTTTTTTTTTTAAACTAGGCTCTTACATAGTTGTACATAATATTATGCGGTATTTTATTCCACTTGTAACGCATAAAATTCATAGCTACAGTAAACATTTCATTTTTTTCATGGCGAGATACAGTCGCACTTAACCGCTTTTTTGCAAAGCTTGTTAAATAGATTTAAAAAATTATGTAAATTTTAGATCTTCAATTTTTAAAAATACTTACTTATTTTTAACAACCTGTAGTGTACAGACTACCACATCTTAAAATATATATATTTTTAATTAACTACGGTTTTGGTTTCAAATAAAACAAATTATGAACTTACTTTTCAACACCCTGTATATTGTGTAGCTTACCTACCATACACAACCGTTAAAATAAAATAAATTACACCTCAGAATATAAACAGGCTCGCGCTTTGGCATACTGCATTGACCGTATAGTTCTTATTCGGAGAATCTAATAAGTGTCATTATGTGCAATGTTTACCTTTATCTATGCATCTGTAACTCTATAGTAAAAAATGTAAACAAATCGAAAAGGCGAAATGTTTTATAAGAATTTTCGGCTTTTCTGCATCTAAAATGATTAGAAAATTAACTTTCCATAGCAAATGCATATGTATTATAATATTTGCAGTCATCATTTGTTGATTTAATCAGTTTTTGTGAAATATTTGATTAAAAATAAAATGGCGTGGGTATCGCTCCTAACAGGCCGCCACCAGGGCGACGACTGAAGAAATCTGAAATCTGTCACGGTGTCATCATTTTTAAACCGGAATTTATTAGTTTTTTGCAAAAAAAGTTGACTTCTGGTCCATTAAATCCAACTCTTTAAGGTAACTTTGTTAAGAATTTAATTACCTACACATACATATAAGATTCCATGAAAATGGGCCCTCTGATTTCGAGGGTTTTTTCATAATAAGTCAAAAAATGGCAAAAGACATGGTGTGTTTGCAATATTTTTTAACATACTTATTATAATCCTGCACCAATTTATAAGCAACTAACATGTTCAGTATACCCTCTGCTACAAAATATATTTTTATCAATGTGATAGAAGCCACCGTTTTTCCAATCTAATCAAGTATATCAAGCCGACTTTAGCATTTTAGCTTTAGGGATCCCCTTAAGTCCTTTATAGGACATGGTAGGCCTCTCACTGAATCTATCAGTGAGGTTTGGTCTAATCACCCGTGCTGACCAGACTTGACTGGGTGATGTGTTGGAGCTAGAGATACCGTTTCTGTTCTCTGTTACTAATTTTGAGCAATGAAGTCTTTTGACATCCAGTTCCACAAGTTCCTGTTTGGGGCTAGTCTCCACCATAATGAGTTGAACTTCCTTAACTCATCAGTCCATCGCATCAGCGGCCTGCCGACCTTGCGCTGTCCATCTCTAGGTGTCCATTCAGTTGTGAGACGTGTCCATCTGTTGTCGTTAGTTCTCATTATGTGTCCAGCCCATTGCCACTTCAATTTTCTTATTGTGGTGATGACGTCTGTTACTCTTGTGCGTTTTCTTACTTCCTCGTTCCGTAATCTATCTGATTTTCTTACGTTCAACATACTGCGCTCCATTGCTCGTTGATTGACTGATAATTTAGTTTTGTGTCTTTCTGTGGGTGCCCATGTTTGAGCGCCATACGTCATTGCTGGTAGAATACAAGCGTTAAACAATTTCCTTTTAATGGAAATGTGGAGATCAGACTTAAATATATGCTTAAGAGCCCAATATTTTTTCCAGCCAATATTTACTCTTCTTTCCACTTCTTTATCCAGTCTTTTAATGAATGACATCATCTGCCCTAAATATACGTAATCATTCACATATTCTAGTTCTATTCCTTTTACTCGTATAGGTTGTCTCGTGCTGTTCGTCATTATTTTCGTTTTACTTTCATTGAGTTGGAGGCCTGTAGACTCTATAGCGGCTTGGAAGTCTGCAATTATTTCTTGCAGTTCACTCGCATTCTCAGAAAAGAAGACAATATCATCCGCAAATCTTAAGGCTGTCAATTTATACCCATTTATTGATATTCCTTTTGAGCCCCAATCGACGGATCTAAACGCTTCCTCAAGTAATGCTCCAAACAAAAGTGGGGGGTTGACTCCTGCGGGTTGACTGGCAGAAAATGCTTTTAGCGTTAAGTCCACCCTTTGTACTTTTATTTGTAATATTTGTACAATAAAGAGTTAAATAAAAATAAAATAAATAAAAAAGGATCTCCCTGTTTTACTCCTCTCTGAATTGACAACATTTCAAAATTTTATACAGTTGAAATTCGAAAACCATTTAGAGATATGGCTCTAATATTCACAAAAAAAAAAGTTTCCGATTTTTCTTTTGATTTATTTCAGAGAAAAACATAAAAATCTAAATTATCATTCGTGACACCACGATGTGGCATAATAATTAAACGGGCTTTTACTTCTAAAACATAAACAACAAAAAAACATGTTATGTCACTTTGACAATGACAATGACAAACATCACTCAAATGTCTGTCACTTTTATGTGTCCTTGTCAATGACGGAAGTACGTGATTGGTCCTTGCCACAAAATAAAGTTGAAGTTGAAGCTGATTGGTCCTTGTTCATGTCAAGTTAATGTCATCCAACTTTTTTTTTTTAGGTTAGGCAGGCAACGAAAATATTTTTATCCCAAGCCTCGACGTGACGTCACTCATACTAAAAATATTTTGAACTTTGAAATCAAAAAAATATATTAAAACATAGAAATATTAAGAAATAAAAAAAATACGGGTCATCTAAATTTGTGATATCTCGTCGAAAATAAAATAAAATCGGTGAGCATTTTATTTGAAATGTTGTCAATTGGGAACATAGGACCTTCCGACTCTAGTTTTATTAGTGCTGTGCTTCTCTTGTAAACTTCCATGAGTATGCTTACATATTTTGCACTAACTCCTTGTTTTAGGAGTGCTTTCATTAAAAAATTCTGACTTATACTGTCGAACGCCTTTGTGAAGTCAATGAAGCATATGTAGAGACTTTTGTTGTATTCTGTATATTTCTCAATGATCATGTTCAAAGAATGCAGATGGTCTGTAGTTGAAAAGCCTCGTCGAAATCCGGCTTGGTCGACTGGTTGACTCTCATCAATGGTTTTGTAGAGCCTGTTCTTGAGTATGGTCATGAATAGTTTATACAGACAGCAAGATAATGTGATAGGTCTATAATTGTTGACATCCTTTTGGCAGCCCTTTTTATGTAATAGTTTTATTATTGATGTATGCCATTGTTTTGGTAAGACATTATTTTTCAGGATAGAGTTAAATATGTTTTGAATTGGATCTATAAGTACGTCTGCGTAGCATTTCAGTATTTCATTTGTTATTGAGTCTTTCCCCGTTGCTTTTTTGCTCTTTAGATTTTCAATAGCAAACCTAATTTCAGATTTGAGAATATATGGCAATTCATCTTGATCTTCAGTGCTTTGGATTTTCTCTACAATTGACTCTTCTTTGCTGGCATAGAGATTTCGGTAGAAGTCTGTTGCAATTCTAAGTATATCTTGTCTGGTTTTTGCGACTCTACCTTTTGTATCAGTTAATGTAAATGCAGACAGGTGGCGCCACCATTGCGTCAACAGCTGTTTTCTGTTGTGTAATTTGAATTTAAAGAATAAAATATAAATAAGTGCTAAAATCATCTACGAAGTGAACGAGTGGATACATACAGTTCTACAGGTCATCATATTATGGAGTCAACTCAGCGTGATTCACTGTAGAAACAGAATTAACAAACATAAACTGAAAGTGAAAGTGTCGGCTACGGATTTAACTATGGATAAAAATTAATATGTAAGTGCTAAACACATACAGTATAAAATTACAGTCACAGTGAAACAGTGTTAAATGTATATTTCAACCTACATTTATGTGGTGTACAAAATAATAACCTAAAAAATTGCTACAAAAAATTCCAAGTCATTATTTTCACCTAAACTAGCAACAGCGCCATCTGTGGAGGAGTAGCTGCACGTCTATTGATTGGTAATAAGTTAATAGATCCAACACTAAAAGGTTCGGCTAGTGTCCACCAGAGGGCGGTATAAAAATATAGAGGCGAATTGTAGAGCCCAACTCCGAAGACTGGTAGAGCCTTCGTGATTGTAGAGAAAGACACAAACGACTGGTAGAGTCTTTCGGTAGAGATTTAGTATAGTAAAAAAAGGAAGGAAATATATTTAAATATAAAAAATAATGGATAATATTACTAGACGTACTAAGTCTCAGAAGTCCACATCAATGGATGACATTTCCATTATGAATCTGGATGAAAGTTCCTCTCTCCTTGATGCAACCATCAAAAGTTTGCCTGCTACAGGATACCTAAACACGTCAGGTTATTGTGAACTTAAAGATAAACTGTCTGCGGTGCAAAAGGAGTTAGAAAGCGCTCATGAAGAAATTGGTAACCTGAACAATGAAAACTTACAGTTAAAGCTGCAGATAACTGAAATGAATAAAAAACTTGATTTACTCGTTAAATTAACAACGCAACAGTCATCTTACAGTTCAACGCCAAAATGTAAATCAAATAAAACTCCTGCAAATCGAAACAAAAGAAGTCTCACCAAAAGAAATATTCTATCAAATGAATTAAACTTAACTCAGGAACTCGTATCACAAGACAAAAGGAGTCGATCGATATCAAATGAATCACCCACTCAAGTTGCGCCAAAAGAAACTTCCATATCCTATTCAGAGATAGAGGCTTATGATAAAAATGTCAGAAGAATCCAAGAATTGCAAGAGAAAGGGAACGGTAATGACTTATTTATTCATAAAAGTCACGAGATAGAGATTAGTCCGTGCGACCGCAACCCATTACCCAATGAGCATGAAAGTATAGGATTTATGGAATCTCAAGAAATCAATGTAACCAAAAAAAACATTGCTCATTCGTCCACGTTCAAGAAAAATAAAATACAAATCTTGGGGGATCAAACGTGCCTTGGATTGTCACAAAAATTAAGGGAGACAAGAAAAAATAAATGGAATGACAAGTATGCTGTTATTGGTTACAGCAAACCTCAAGCCTCCGCTATAGATATTTTAAGCAGCGTTGATAATATCATAAAACATTCAAATAGTAATGATATTATTGTCTTGTCTCTCGGATCAAATGATAAAGATCCCTATCAATTTGTTTTTGAATTGTGTAATGCCTTGTATAGATTGCAAAAATTCAGAGTTTTGGTCCTTAGTATAGCAAATAGCGAATATATAAACTCAGATATGCAAAACCGTTATGTAAAATTATTATGTAAACATTACAAATATGCAAAATTCATTGATGCTGATGAAATGGACCGTGACACTCTATGCTTTAAGCTAAATATAGAGATAGATAGTTTGGATTATGACCTTCAATTCATAAACTGTGTCAAACATAAAAATTTGAAACCAATTAAACCCGTAAAAGAATATAAAAAAGGTACTATACCTTATTTACTTAACAAACTAAAAAACAAATCACAAATGCATCGGCACGAAACCCCTTCGAAAGAATTAGTGTACAGGGATTTAAAAACCAAAATGGTTCCTAAGTCATCGCAAAAGCTTAAAGTTGGGTCCATACCATACTATTATTTGTTTGGCAAACACCTAAGTAAACGTAAAACCAACGATGAACTTAACAAGAAGCAGGATATTCTGCAACAATCCAAGGAAAGTTTAACTCAGGGACAATCAGAGATAAATGAATCGTCAGCTAATTTTCCCCAGCATCCAATGGTCGCCCGAAAAACTTAATAAATCGTAGTGAAATTGCGCACATTAACATACAAAGCCTCAGTCAAGCAAAATTACCACAGTTGGAGGTTTGGCTCAACAGTGAAGAAGGTAAAACAGTTGTAGTCCTTTGTATTTCTGAACACCATAAAAGAGAAGAAGATTTACAACTTATAAATATATCGGGATTTATATATGCATCTAGTTTCTGTCGTACAAAAAATAAAAGCAAAGGAGGTGTATGCATCTTTGTGAGAGAAAATGTGTTATTCAAGGAGGTGCCAAAAATAAAAGAAATGTCCATTCCATACATATTTGAGGTGTGTGCAATTGACTTAAACGGAACATACATTACTTGTATTTATAGGCCAAAATCGAAATATAATGATAACTTCATAAATAATATGGATGATTTATTGTGTAAGATCAACAAACATAAAAACCGTAAGATGATAATCTGTGGGGACTTTAATGTGGATACATTGATACTTGATGCAGAGGCGAATGCGTTTTTGAGCCTATTGGAGACATTTAACTTAAAAAAACTAATTCATGAACCTACTCGCATTACGCATCATAGTCAAACCTGTATAGATAATATAATATCAAATGTGGAGCTAACCGGGGCAAAAGTTATAGAAATCGCTCTCTCTGATCATAGTCTGCAATATGTAAATCTAGATATTCCGTTTAAACAGAAATTAAATTATTATATTCTAACGAGAAATTTGAAACCCGATAACTTAGAAAGACTTAAACAGTTTCTATTCTCTGTTTCGTGGGATAAGGTTTACAATGCAACTGATTGTAATATAGGATTTGACATATTTCATAACATATTAACGAATGCTTTTGAGAAGTACTGTCCTGAAATTAGGGTGAAAAATAAATATACAAGTAGAGATACTGGATGGATGACGCCTGGAATAAGAAAGTCCTGCGAAACGAAACGGGATTTGTTTATTAAGGCAAAGCATAACACAAATAAAGAACAGCATGCTCATTATAAAAGATATTGCGCAATACTGAAGAGGGCTGTTGATTTTGCTAAACGGTCTTACAACGAAACAAAAATTTTAAATTCCGAGGACAAGGTAAAGGCCACTTGGAATTTGATCAACAAAAATATTAAGGGCAGTTCCTCATTCGAAGTCAATAATTTTGTGGGATTAAATGATGGTACTAAAAAAATCGCATGTATCAGTGAGGCTCCAAATTTCTTCAGTGATTTTTTTGCATCTACATCAAGTGAAAGCGAAAAGCAAATCGATAGTTCTCAGGCTCTACCAGAACTACCCCCTTTTGTCACTGCCTCGATGTTTATACGACCGATGGAAATGGAAGATATTCTTGCGACAGTTAAGAACTTGAAAAACAAGAAGTCAAGCGGGTACGACAATTTACCTGCAATAGTCATTAAATATATAATTGAGGCTATCGCTGGTCCATTGCTCTTTCTTGTAAATATGTCTCTGTCTACAGGGATATTTCCGAATAAATTAAAGAAAGCTAACGTAATACCGATCCATAAGAAAGATGATTAACTAAATGTCAACCACTATCGACCTGTTTCTTTATTAATCACTCTATCAAAAATTTATGAAGGGATTATGGCTAGTAAACTTAGATTGTTCCTTGTAGAAAATAAAATACTGGCAAAAGAGCAGTTTGGTTTTCAGAAAGGATGTTCCACGACCGATGCTCTATTTGACTTAACAGACTTTGTATCCGAAGCATTAGACACAAGGAAAAATGTTTCTGCAGTTCTGCTTGACTTGTCAAAGGCTTTTGACCATGTTGAACATAATACCATGCTCACAATCTTGGATAGATATGGAGTACGAGGTATCGTAAACGACTGGTTCAGGTCATACTTGGAAAATAGAGAACAAAGTGTCATTCTAAATATCCTTGATGACAAAAAAACCTTAAAAAAGATAGAATCAAACCCCCTTATTCATAGAGAAGTTACAAAACGTTTTAACTAATAAACTGTTTTGTCCCTCTCCAACAAAGAACAATTTGTTCTTTGACAGAGAGGGACAAAACAGTTTATTAGTTAAAACGTATTGTAACTTTTCTATGAATAAGGGGGTAAGTCTTCAAATATACAAATGGGTGTGCCACAAGGAAGCATATTGGGTCCTATTTTGTTCCTTCTCTATGTGAATCATCTACCTCATATTGTCAATGATAAGGTAATAATGTTTGCGGATGATGTTTCTGTTTTTTTTAAATTCAACAAAAACGCACAAATTGATATGGGGAATGTTATTGCGACGACAATTAAAAATGTAATATCATGGTTTAAAAATCTAAATCTCAAAACAAATATAAGCAAAACAAAAATGCTTCACTTCAGGAACTATAACGCTCAAAAAAGTGATTTAGTAATTGATACAGGGGACTCAATTATTGAAAGTGTACCATACGCCAAGTTTCTGGGAATTGTTATTGATGAGCATTTAAACTGGAAAAAGCATATCGAGATGCTAGTGAATCGTCTAAGCAGCTTTTGCTACGCCCTTAGATCTCTATCATACATCTCTACAAACAGAGCTTGCCTTCAATCATACTTTGCATTCTTCCAATCTAGAGTCCTGTATGGATTAGCAGTATGGGGTGGCAGTGTACATATAGAAAACATTTTTCTCCTTCAGAAACGCTGTGTACGTATTCTGGCTGGTTTGAAATCGAATAGGGAGTCCTGCAGAGAGTCTTTTATTAAATTAAAAATTCATACAATCACAGCACTGTATGTCATTGAGCTATGTAAGCTAATCAAGAGGTATCCAGCGAAGTTCCTTTCGAGAGTGCAGGGCCCGAGCAACCGACTCAATGAGAAATTTAAATATGATTTAGAAGTTCCACAGAGTAGAACCGCCACATACTCTCGATCGGTCAAGCTGGCGGCAATAAAAGTTTTTAATAACCTACCGGAGGAACTTAAGGCATTGCAAGGAACTAAATTTTTCAATGGGCTAAAAGAATATTTGCTAGTGAATTGTCCCTACAGCATCAACGAATTTTGTAATTTAAATAAATAATCTGACAGTTTAGATGTTAAAGATATCAGGATTTATTATATAGTTAATTAAGTATATATAATTTTTTTATTGATTTTATTGTATGAATTGGTGTAATTTAATGTAAATTGTAAATACAAATAATTATTTCATTATTTAACATGATTATATTGTTATTAAAATTGAAAATGCATCTATGAAATTATGTCGCATTGTAAGCTATATTTTAAGGGCCCGTACAGGGTGACGTGCCGCGCCAATTTTGGGTTTTCAATGCTCTTCACACAGCACACGCAGTGACACGCACACATGTAAGTTTGCACAGTGGGTCGATAAACTTTTACTCGCCAACTTTATTGACAATTATGTTCAAGTACATTTTGGGTGATTTTAGGGTAAGTAAGTATAATTCTTACTTACACTGGTAGGCACCAGGAAAGAGTAGAAATTAATAGGGGTGCCACTTTACTCTATACTCGGAACCCGATTAGCTTTCTCAAACAAATGTGGTATTTACTTGTAGAAAGGTAACTACAAGTATTAAAGTGTAGATAATAAGTTTCGGGCATTCTCCAGCCAACTGAACCCCGAAGCAAAGTAAATACATAGTGTCGCAAAAGGGCTATACTAAGCCAAAAGGGGATGACTCAAGGGGTCATTCTGAACAACTTTTGTTCTACGAGATTTGCAAATTCGCGAAAAAAAATATTCGTTTTCCATGGTAAAAAGTCACATGTCCAACAAAGTTAATTTCCAAAACTCGTAGAGCAAAAGTTCAGAATGACCCCCTGTCTTACTCCTTTTTACCGGACTGCCGAAAGAGGAGGGTAATGTTTTTTGATTGTATGTATGTAGACGACCGAATGGCGTAGTGGTTAGTGACCCTGACTACTGAGCCGATGGTCCCGGGTTCGATTCCCGGCTGGGGCAGATATTTGTTTAAACACAGATATTTGTTCTCGGGTCTTGGATGTGCCCGTAAAATGGCAATAGGCCCGCCCCCTATTACATTGGGACTAACATACACTCTGGCGAAAAGTGGGTGCAGCAATGCACCTCTGCCTACCCCGCAAGGGAGTACATTAGTACAAGGCGTGAGTGCGTGTGTGTGTGTATGTATGTTTGTCTGTTTCTTTGTTCCCTCCTGTAGCCTAAACGGCTTGATAGATTTTGATGTATGAGGTATTGTTAGAAGAGTATTGATGGCGCGATGGTTATAGGCTATGTGACGTTCCATTAAAATGAACATAACGCCCTCTAGAGGACATAACGTGATGATCAAAAAAATAATAATTCAACTTTGCCGTGTAAGGTATCAAATGAAAGGGCTTGATTTTCACATTTTAAAAATATGCATATTGAAGTTATTTAAATAACAACACCAAAATTATTGAAATAAAAAATGATCATGAACTACTGACGTAAAATTTCATAAAATAAAAACAACTAAAAAGTTACAAATAAAAAAATACAATTATAAACAAACGAAAAACCCGACTGTACGCTAAAAACATGAAAACAAGTCCCAATGTTAATGGAAAGTATCGCAGGCGGGGACCAACTTGACCGCCACTCAAGGCCGTTTTCTAAGTAACATTCAGCTAAATGGTGAACCCTCTGCTGGTCCCCGCCTACGATACTTTCCATTAACATTGGGACTTGTTTTCATATTTTTAGCGTGCAGTCGGGTTTTTTGTTTGTTTATAATTTGTTTAGTACTATATACCGCTTTTTCAATACCTGTAAGTACATTTTTTGGTAGCAGCATAATATTTTTACTTAATTTTAGGGTTTCGAACGTCAAAAGAAAAAAAGCAACCGTTATAGGATCTCTTTGTTGTCCGTCTGTCACCGCCCTTTTTCTCAGAAACGGGTAAAGATATCAAGCTGATATTTCGCATAGATGGGGAGTAACCCAAAAAAAATATTATGGTACTCCCTGTCCCACACAAGTAAATTGGGGCTTATATTTTTTCCAGTTATTTTGATGTGTATCCTTTTTTTTCTTTGATGTTTTGTATAAGTATGTGTTTGTTTTCTTTAAATCTGTATTTTTTTTGTTGTTGCTGTCTATATGTCGAATAAATGTATCTTTATCTTCAAATCACGCCATCTATCGTTTGTTTTTTTTGTGGCTACTGTCTATAGAAGAAATTCCGTCATTGACAATTTTACGTTACGATTTTTTTTTTTTTTTTTTTTTTACATTTTCGTGGAGAACCAACAGCATTTTGTTAATAAATAATTATTACTTATGAACACATAACAACTTGATGCCATTAACAGAATGAACTTAGTAAACCCAGTAAACCTAACACATCCAGAGGAAAAATAAAATCTCTTTCTCTCTCTCTGAAAAACATACTTAATAGCCCATACTCGATGCTTTTAGCTATTAACATCTTTGAAATAAAATTGAGCCACCACCGTGTTACTGCCCTCATCAGATCCTCACGAGACCATACCTCAACCAGCACCAAGAGACTGTATTTTTGATCCCTAACCTAATGTTCGTGCGTATTGTCATCACTTAGATCCATTCGCTATATTCCTGCTCCTCATCAGACCTTTACGAGACTGTAATGTCACGAGAATATTGCACACTATCTAATTTAATTTAATGTATTGAATATACTGGAAGAATTATGCTTCCTCAATTTCAAATCAAATTATGTTGGTGTCATAAAAGTTGAAAAAGTGCAATGACAACCAATGTGCAGTGATTTTGTATCTGTACACGATAAGATCGCGAGCTGTCAGTGCTGCCTAAACCGACGTGACCCTTCTTTGGAGGCCAGCGGCCAACTGAGTCAAACGTCACTTGTGTTTATGATTTTATAACACAGAAAACCGCCATAGATATTTGTATGAAGATTTGAGGGAAAAAAATTGCTCAAGTTTGGGATTAATTTACACAAAATAAGTGTGTGTTTATTAAAAAACAAGGTATTTAGCGCCTAGTCCAAGCCTTTAACTTTATAATATGATAAAAATCATATGAAAATTCTTTATGATTACGACACAGTTGTTACAATACGGGAGTGTCATTTACTGGTTTTTCGTCATATTCTGAATTTAATTTACAGTTATCCATAAGCTTTTACTTAAATTCGAATGATTCAGCACCTAGCTAGACTCTTCGACTACCGGTGTGATTTTATTCAAGGCTGTAGAGCATCATTTACTACATAATTCTATGACAATGCCAACCCTCGATTGCCTATTGCCGACCCTTAAACTTAAATATTTATTCAGTGTTTGTCTTTTATCTGACCTTTTCAGACAACTAGATGATGTAATTGTAAATTAATTAGTTTATTTATGGTGCTAAAATTTATGTACTTATTTACAAACTTAATTCTATTTTTTTCAAAATATGTAATATAAATAATATATTGTGCTACACCCTAAGCGGTAAAATTACATTGAAACTAATTTACACTGTTTTGTACATACATCTAAGCAACCTACATGTAATTTATGGCAATAAAGAAACTGAACTGAACTGTAGAGATCATTTCTTTTCCTATCGATCTTTGTTTCTCTATCTCTCTAACTGATCCCGTAGTTCCCATAATTTCTTCGATTATTTTCAGGCTGTGAGTTTTCAGGTCTTTCCGGATACTACATCTTGCTTCTTTTTGTATTTTACTGAACTGAGTTCTTTCCAATCTGTTTTTGTTAGTTTTCCATTTAAGTTTATCTCTTTCATGAATTAATTTTTTGGTTTCTTCTGTGAATATAGTATTCAAAGGTTTTTTGTCTTCAACTTTTAGTTCTTCTTGCAATTGTTGTAGCAAGTTTTCTAGCTGGTCATACATTGTTTGCATCGACTTGTTGTTTTCGCCATGCATTGTGCTCTTTATCTGTTCTTTGTGTTTTTCCAATGGTGAAAAATGCATGATTCTTCTTGGATGGGACTTAATTCTTCTTGGTTGTTTTGTGTAAAGACATGCAATTACCGGTCTATGATCACTATTTATCTTGAACTTAGTTAGAACCTTCACGTTTTTTAATGTCCTTGTATTGTTAGCAAGGATGAAATCGATCTGGTGCTGGCTCCCATCAGGAGAAAGCCACGTCCACATTTTACCTTGCCTGGCTTTAAATAGGCTATTTGTAATTTTTAGTCCAAATTCTTGACAGAAAAGTACAAGTCTTTCCCCTCTGTCATTTCGTTGGCCGTAGTAGTAAGGACCCATAATATGATTTTCACATTCTTGTCGTTTGCCTATGTGGCTGTTAAAATCTCCTATGATATATACCTCTTGGGATTGGCTATCAGGGTATGCTTCAGAAATTTGTGAGTAAAATTTTTCTATATCTTCATCGCTGCTGTTGGTAGCTGTAGGGGCGTAGACTTGAATTATTCTCATTTTTCTTGTTCCTATTGTTAGGTCTAATGCTGCGACTCTATCAGATATATTGACATGTAGTTATTAATATACTTTTTCATTGATTTGTTTATTAAAAATCCAACTCCCCCAATACTTTTGTTTGAGCTAGTGTGATATAAGATACATCCATTTTTTAACTCTATCAATTTTTCGTGCTCTCTTCTAACTTCAGATATTCCAAAGATGTCCCATTGTATTTCCTCCAAAGCCATACATAATTCCGTTAGTCTATCTTCCTCTTTTAGTGTTCTTACATTTAAAGTTCCAATTAAAATATTATTACTCGTTTCCATTTTGTGATTTTCAGTATTTGTTTGAGTTTGTGATTGCTAATTATTACTGGTAGTAATTGGAGATTTTGTGTTTGACATATTGTTCTTATCAGATTTATTTTGTGGTGAAGGATGCGGTCCTTTTAAATAATTCATTGTATTGTCTTTCTTAATTGGTTCGGTAGAGGTCCTTGGGCTGTTTTTGTTGGTTGTAGAGCCATATGATAAAATACTTCGTTGGTAGTTATTATTTGAAGTATGTGGTTCAGATGGTTTTGTTTTCTTATATTTGGGTTCCTTCGTAGCGTTTGAATTTTTTATACTTTCATTTATACTGGTTCCTTGTGATGGGCTTTGTGAAAGCTGTCTTTTTTGCGTGTTTTTGCCGATGACGACCAGTTTATCAAATTTTAGTATGGCTCTATTTCCTTGCTCTATTTCTTGCTTTAAGAGAGGCTGTAATGAGTTTCTTAGTTCTTGTATTTTCTTTGGAAAATCTTCTTTTATGTATGTGTTAGTTCCATTGAGTTTTTTCTTGTTTTTTAATATTTCTATTTTTTTGCCTAGTGTAGTAACCGCAAATAATATATGCCTTGATTTTTGAGTTTTATGGCCAATCCTTTTTACGAACTCTATTTCGGTTTGCTTTAACTCTACATCTAAGTTTCCTTTCATAATACCGATTAATAAGGATTCTAGTTCATTGTATGATTTTTCTTCTTCTTTTATACCAAAAATTAGCAGGTTTCTCATTCTAATATGCTTTTCTATGTAGTCAATCCTTGCCTCTTGCTCTTTACTTTCCTGTTTAAGCTCATCGAATTCGGCATTTAAATTGTTAAATTTTTCATCGATATTTTGGTTTATGCTACTTGCTAAGTTTGACTCCATGTTATCAAATCGTGATGATATTTCTTTTAGTTTTGTATCGAAATCAAGTTTCATATTTTCAATGGCTTTTATAATATTTTGTTCCATTTTAGTGACACTTTATATACCTTCAAAATCGGATACACGCCCTCTATTAGAAATTCTCTGAAGTTTAGGACACAGGTAGGCGACTTGAAGTTCTTAAGTAGAAATCGACATTTAGCCAATGAAATCCTCATAGCAATACAATCTAACCGGTCCAAACGGAATTTGCTATCCATAATTTGATGGTTTTGATGTGTGACTCACCCGTTCTGCCCCCTGCGCGCGGGCGGCGCGTCGTCCCCCGCGAGGAACATGCCGCCCACCATGCTGGTGAGCGACGCCAGCCACCCCCCGCCCGCCGCGCCGCCCCCGCCCCCGCCCGCGCCCCCGAACGTCCACATCACGAAGTCGTTGAGAGAGGCTGTTATCACTTGCCCGAACCTGGGAGATATAGATAGAATATTCAATGTAAGTTATATTGGTTACAAAGCTACTAACACAAGTTACAAAGCTTATGCAGCACATGATATCATACCCGTTGAGCGCGAGCTCGTCGTCGAGGATGGACAGCTTGACGACGTAGGGGTTCCCGTCCTGCCGCTTGTACTCCACCAGCAGCATCAGCAGCATCAGCACCTCGTAGCCTGCCACACGAGAGGATTCATCATTCATCGTTGATTGAAAGAAGACTGTTTACTCTCTGCATTGCACACACAAAATACAGTTCTCCCATATTAATAATGCGCATGCAAATCTTCGCAAACTGTCGTATTCCCGGAAACATCCGAATCATTTAATCGTAAGAGCCTTAAACAATACACTTGGATTTTGCACCTTGTTTGAATCGGGACGCTCGGGAAATACGACCGTTACCGAACAAAGACGAAGATTTCTATGCGCATTATCAATTTTGGGGAACTGTACTAACTTGATTGTCCAAATTTAGAATCTACTACCTACTACCATTTCACGTGAATGCTGCAACATTACATACTCTTACATTTTAATATCCTACCAAGATAAAGAGATAAATAATTTTTGGGTGATGAATTGATGATGAAAGTGTGTTACTCTTTCACAAGAAACATACTTGCTATCTTTTATGAAATTTGGAGGAAGCTGACACTCTATATTAATACATAATTTATGCTAGATTTTGTCCACCAACCCGCACTAAATCCTTCCTTCTTCATGCCCCAGCAGTGGGGACGTGATGGGTAGTGATTGATGCTTTTAGTCATTGGTTAAGGTTACATGTATGTGTGTCTCACCATGTTGCTGCCTCTCCGTGGAAGTGCACAACAGCTGCACGAGCGGGTCGAAGAGGCAGTGCAGCATGAGGTAGTCCACCAGCGGGTTGTCGTCGATGTCGTCCGCGCCGGTGACGATGACCAGGAGCAGCTTCAGCACCATGGACTTGAGGCTGTCGGCTACGTCACCTGAGGGGTTAGTTATGTTGTTGTTAGTTTGGAATGGAATAGGATAGGAATTTGTGGCTACCAAAATATAAATGTTTCAGGCAATGAATAAAATATTGCTCCTAGAGGGCAGTAATGATGATGATGACTTGATGAGTCATAAATATGAAATATACATTATTCAGTCACCTCACTACCATACGAAGTGCTGTTTATAAATTTGTATGTTGCTGTTCCTATTATACGATTATATTATCTATAAAGCCTAGATGATGATTTAATAGTATTTGTTTCAGCACTTTGCCTTTCTACAGTTAGTTACTTTCTACTACTAGTTTTTACCTTTCTGTAGTAACTAACATTAGTTATAGATCAAAAGAAAAAGATTACTAGCAAGTAGAAATTAAAAAATACCAATACTTTTTCTTAACTTGCCTGATAATAAAGTGTGACAATGCTCCAACAGCTTCTGCATCCTCATATTAGCGTGCTCGGCGCCAATGAGCACCGCCTTGAGGTTGAGGGAGGGGTCCTGCGCTGCCTTCTGGTACATGGTGATGAGCAGCGCACTGAGGGTCTGCAGCGCAAACACCAACCTGGAAGGTGTGTTTAAATAATCGAAAAATTGCTTTTATAAATGAAGGTTCCATAAATTTCGTATGTTTAGGTATGCTTTCTTTTTTTCTTTCTTTCTAAGTAATCCATGCTATTCATGTTTATCAATTTCACAAAAAAACCCACAGTATATTAAGTGTATACCCAACAACCTTTTGCATATTACTATTTAGCTGATATTGTTCAGAATTTCAGGTAGGTACTCATTTATTGCTATCACTGATTAAATTGCACTCTGTATGAAATACTCAGAAAGGATCTCAAATTGAATAAAGGTTACCTGATGTGGTGCTCCTGCCCCAGCATTTCAATACACTGAGCCACTAACAAATTGATTTGCTCTTTCATATTGAACAGCTGTTCCGGCGACAGTTTCTGTATTTCAGCTTCCAGCTGCGGTATCTTCGGCTTGAGCAGGAAGAACTCATCCCAGAATGTGGGGTTGTCGCTGGTGAGGTCCTCGCCTCGGAAGAAGGACTCGTAGATCTGCACCACCTTCTCCTTCAGGTGCCGCTTGGAGCCCGAGCCGCTCCGCTTGCGCATCGACATGCTGCGGCTTGCAACAACAGATCCCTGAAGACATCCACTATCAGTCTATCACTGATAATCAGCGGCCAAGCGGCACAAATGTCACTGTTACACCGATGTTAAATTGTAGTTTCCGTTGTGGAAATATAAATGGGATGTGGGATGAAGTGCAGAATTGAAAATAAATGGTTTTGTATAGATAAAATTGGATTAATTGAGGTTTAATTAGAGCCAAAACAAATAAAATCTGCTCGAATGAGTAACGTAACGTGTAATGTTTTGGCAACAGACTGACAGTGACAGTAGTGACACTGACACTGACAGTGTCGATCCGGTCGTCTCATTGACAAAGGAATAAAGAGAGGACCTGGCATAAAAATCGGTACTTAAAAATATATCGTCATCTCTTTTTAACTTATTGGTGTTATCCTACGTAAAAAAGGACAACAGTAGTTTTGTCTTTGCCTTAAATTACAATATTGCGACCGGTCGCCATGTTGATTGACATCCAAACACAAGGTACTTCAGCTGTCAAACAATTTGTTTGTTTACATTTTTCAAGAAAAAAGCCGCCATTTTAATTGAAACCAAAGTTTAGGTAGGCGTATTTTTTTCGTGGATATGCCATGTCCTCTCTTTATTCCTTTGTCAATGGGTCGTCTTTGGGTCGTCTATTGTTGACACTTGACAGTGACATTGACAGCGGGCGCTGGCAATCTGACAGCAGACAATTCACATAAATTACAGCAGATGTCGCTAGTAGAAATTTAAAAACGGTCACCAAACCAAAATATAATATTGAAATGAATCGAAAACAAAGCTCAGTTACCACAAAACAACGAACATTATTAAGAAGCACATTTACTCTCACTTTTGCAGTAGAAATCCTGAATGAGGGAGTGTGCGACGACGACGACTGCAGTGAGGAGTGGCTGGACCTCGGCGAGGAGCTGGCTGGACTCCACATTCAATACGAGCTGTATCCCGGCCATAAGTATGATTTGACCATCTCGTTGTGGCCGCATTGTGCTAAGGTAATAATAAAAATGAATTGAGTACCTACTTACCTACCTTCCTGCCTACCAAGCATATAATATAGGTAGGTACTTATACAATCTAACCATAATCTACTTAAATAAGAAGCCAAGTTACCATGTATTTAAGTAGGTACCTCCATTATGCAGAAAGTATTTACTTAAATATCTATAAGTAAGTATTTTGTAGAAAAAGCTACGCCACCGCGCACCGCTCCGGTGTCCGCTCAACGTAGGAATAGCTACTTTTTGCCAATAAATTAATGAAGGTCAGACTTAGCCATGGTTTTGTAGATTTACTAGTTACCCTCTATTTAATAGGTAGGTATTCACTACGGCTACTTACTCGGGCAATTAGCCCTATATCAAAGAACATAGTTAAGTACTTCTCTAACGAGAAGCCCTATTCTTGTATATCCATCAATGCCTTAATTAATACCTATCGAATTTAAGCTCAGTTTAAAGATACCTCTTATTGAAGATCAAATTCAGATATTTAGATAAGCTTAAGTTGTACCTACACGAGCTATTGAAGTCGTCTTCTGACCTCGGTGTTACCTTGTTCGTTTATCGTGTATGTATCAAAGATATGCTGATAGTGAATAGTGCCACCCCCTGCAGGTGACGTCAGCAGGGGGCGCGTGCTGGGTGCGGCGCTGGCGGCTGCTGCAGCGGTGCTGGTGCTGCTTCTCGATCTCACACGCCTTTCCCGTCAGGGTCGACCAGCTCAGGACTCATGATGTGCTGGTCACAGTCACTGGTGGTGCGCCTAGCGGGTAGCTATTTATTTATGTTTTGATTGCACACGTTACCACAGTAACAAATATACATATATGTAAAATAGGTACTTAAGACATTTTCTGCTATAGTTAAGCTTCAGTAAGTTCAGAGAGTGGTAATTAAGGGTGTATAAAAATGGGTACCTATGGTATATTATGCGGGTTTATGTACTTAGAGTAGGTTTCGGTTTCGTAAATGTAATGGAATACCTACATAAAAACAGGACACAGATATGAAACTAGGGATGAGAAAGTTTCACACATCCATAAAGCAAAAGCCGAACGCGGAAATGTTCGTATTTCATACACCAGTAGGTAATATCTACGGAATGCGCGCTGCGCGGTGCCTCTGTAAAATAGTCCCATTGCTTCGCCGTCCAGAACATTTTAGCCTCACCACTGCTTGGGCTGTAAGGTTTATTAAACCAACAAAAGATGATTAAGTATTAAGAATGTACCCAGTGGCGGCCGTTTAGCAGCGATAAATAACTAGCATTACCTCGCCCGCTGCATTTTATGCGCATTTACTCTACATTTTATTGGCTCTGTGCACCTCCTATCCAGCCATGGCGCACTCGGTTATGCAACCATCGTAACATGTGCTTTTAAAATTAAGGGTTAACTGAGATATTATTATACCCAAAGTAGGTTGATGTGTGCTTGACTGTACTTTCTACGTTAGCTTCTCGTCGCCGCAACCAAATTAGTTGCAGTCAGTTAAGTACTTAATTGAATTCTAGGACATCATTTCACATTGCCTACTTACCAGATGTAAGTTAAGTAGGTAGAGTACCCTTATGTAAGTAAATCATAATAAATTTAGTTTTCATAATATTCTCAGAATTAAATAATAAAATAATGTTCTAAGATCTGATTAACAAGATCGAGAGAAGGGAGAGAAAAATTTGGCTTACAAAAAAGGACCCCAACTGTAAGCGATAGAGGATTGATGATTTTTAACACCCACTCTTCGTACATCCTCCACCCTGTTCCAGTTCATCCGCCGCTCCCGGCCGCGTGTGCCTCCCCCGCGTCCCCCCGCACCTGCAGCGCTACTTCGCCCCCGTGTGGCTGCCCGGGGACGAGGCCCCGCCGGCGCTGGAGCGGCAGGTCCGGGGCTGGTTGGATGAGCTGGTGGATCAGGTCGTGCCCGCGACAATCTTTGATGTGGTGTTTGATGTGCCGTGTGTTGTGGCAGGTTTGTTAATCAATATAGTATATGTGTCGACTGCTGGGAAATTTGATTCCTATTGTTAGGACATGGCTACTGAAAGGGGGTCAGATTATTACTTTGCAGGCTGTAACTGCAATTAAGTGGGCATGTTGAAGTTGTTCATTATAAGTACTGATAGTGTTTATTTCTGTATAGGTACTCACAAAACTTTACTACATGCTTTAATATTTCTTCCTTAGATGTTCGACACCAAGAGGCTATAATAGCTCATCTCAAGGAGAGGATTCTTAACCGGAAGCCTCCCGAAGAAGTACCAAGCGCTCCACCAGAACCAGAGACCACAGAGGCAGAGAAGAAAAAAGGGAAAAATACTAAGAAGAAAAAGGAAAGCGCTGTAAAAGGAAAAGGCTCAGCAAAGAAAAAGGCAACGCCAAGTTATCAGATGAAGCTGAGCGGCGATGAACTCCTCGCTGGTAATTAATGGGGGCTAACGCGTGTGAATTTGCCGCTAGGGGCGCTGGTGTGCACTGAGGTCAAGTGACATTTTACTTTTCATATAATTTGTTTGGCGGGCTTCGTGATAAATTATATTTTCGTTCATTTCCCTGTTGAAAAGTGATCTCTTTTTGCGAAATTATCGCAAATATGGATTATTTGTCGTTGAAAGCTGAATAATTAAGGAAAAGAGGCGCAAAAATAAGCAGTCTCAAAGAGCAGCTAATTTCGAGGTTAGTTTGTTTACTGTTTACAAACTTATTTTTTACGAAGTGTATGCTTGTTTGCTTAGGTAACAGCTATGTTTTTTCTTTTTACAGATACCAAGACTATGACCGTAACAGTAACTTGGTTGGAAACGTAGAGGACAGCATCATACAACAAAATGATTCAGTGTACTGTTGAGTGGCCTTCAGAAACTTTGTATAGCAGTGTGAACACTAAAAATTAAACTCCAGATCTAGATATTATCACCAATGAGTACTTTGGAATTTATGTACAATGTATACCATCGCTCTTACGGTTAATTAAAACATCGTGATAAAACCTGCACATCTAGATTTTCGAACCCACCAACCTGCAGAGGACCAGCGTGGTAGGAAATGGTCCAAGCTTAGGAGTGGAGTTTAGACCTTAAGGCGATATGCACAAAGGCTCCATTCGAGTGAGCCAGGTGCAGGTACTGACACCCCCACAAATAATATAATACTTAGGGCCTGTTCCACAATGTCTGGTTAGTGGCTACCTGTCGGATAAAATACATACTGTCACTGTCTAAAAAATTATAACAGAGAGTGGCAGCATGTATTTTATCCGACAGGTAGCCACTAACCAGACATTGTGGAACAGGCCCTTAGGGTCTGTTTCACAATGTCTGGTTAGTGGCTACCTGACGGATAAAATACATGCTGTCACTCTGTTATAATTTTTTAGACAGTGACAGCATGTATTTTATCCGACAGGTAGCACCTAACCAGACATTGTGAAACAGGGGCTTAGTATACTATACTACCATTATTTAGTTTCAACTAACAACTCAACCAGCATTCATTGTGTGGATTACTAATGTGTTATATTTTTTGTATAGCAGTGTGTTTAAACGGAAAGGATAAATAAAAGTTAAATCAGTGTGTAATTCTTTTATTTTTATTGTATTTATTAAATGCCTAATCCTTATTTACATTAAGTTCTTTCTGAAATTGGTTATAATGATTTTCACAAACAAGAGATTGTCGGATAATAATTATTTCACATGCCACTGTTTTAGAACAGTTTTATCACTTGTTAACATAAGTCCTCCTTTTCTTTCCGAACAT
Source organism: Plutella xylostella (assembly GCF_932276165.1). Lineage (NCBI taxonomy): Eukaryota > Metazoa > Arthropoda > Insecta > Lepidoptera > Plutellidae > Plutella > Plutella xylostella. The sequence goes on from NC_064003.1 coordinate 166,528, forward strand.
AACGGATCTACACTACATTGCGGCATAGTAACTCGATGTGATGATAGTTATTTTATACCTAATTAATAAGCTTATAAGATTCAAAATTTTAAAACTTTATTTCGCGCCAATTTGATACAGTCTCTTTTGATAAGTTTGACAGCTATGGTACCTCTTGACCTCAGCGACAGTGGCGCCAACTGGTGAGCAAAAAAACGGTAGTCCCCATTGCTTCTACACGTCAGTACGTAGTAATAGCTACAACAGAGGCTAGCGATATAGCGATAATCATAATCAGTAGCTGAATAATTTATGAACCGGAGATTCGAATTTGGCTTTTGGTAAATTCCAGGAACAGCTCCGAACAATAACTACTTAAACGTTAAACCGAACATCGCGTGTGACTGAGTAATTATAATGAATAGGCTTTCATTTGCTCCGCCCACACAGATATTGAACATCCTAAGTAATTAACGGGAGAAAATTGCACTGCACAGAGTTGAATACGCTGACACAACAAAAAAAACAAAATATCACAAAGAAATGCGCTGCAACAAGATAGCTTCCCGCATGCCCTTTGTGATGACCTGCAATATTATCCGCATTTTATATTATTCACACTAATTTGATGCCGCGGGGCATTGTTATTATAATGTTTCGAAATAAAGGCTATTGTGTGCTTTCCACATAGGTACCTACCTACCTACCTACCTATGTGCAACATTCATCTACCTATACATGTAACTATAGCTGAACACAAAAGAGTAGAGATTAATGTTTTTGGGACTAAACAGATTTAAACCTGGCAATTAAAAAAAAACTTGTGATTTGTGGTCTGTTAGGAATCTTACATACTAAACTTCTTGGATCGGGCGATCGGATCGCATTGGATCGTTTGGTGGAGATCCGGCTATTAACTTGTGATAACAATATCTATATATACAGGGTGTCCCAACAGGGCACCCTGTATGTATGTACAATGAGGCTGAGAAATATAAAGAGATGGTGCTGTTCAGCATGACGTATAGAGACAAAAAACTCCTCGAGAGTGCACTCTTTTCACAATGAGCCGTTTTCCTTGACAGCTGTCAGTTGAGCTTTTGGGTAAGCCGATAGATGGCGTGAAAACGCAGTATACCAACTGTCAAAAATTACATAGAGAGCAAAGAGTACTAAACTCAGAATAAGAACTCACTAGTTGTGATTAAATGTCGGGTGGTAGCGCGAGCCATCCTTCCGAGGCTCAGACTGCATGTGGCTTGGGATAGTGCTAAGTATCAAGGGAGGAGGAGCAGATAGCTCAACTACAACTCAATTAATACAGGAGAAACACAAGGAAACTGAGAAAACTTGAAAAGAACGGCTGTACGCACAATCGCACTGAACGCTGAAGCAACAGTGACATCGACATCATAGAGAAAATAATACTACAATTCTACCTACCTACGTCACTTTCACATTTCGTTAGCCTCACAGAATAACATATTGTGATCTGAGTGTGTTCTGAGGGTTTGAAAGTTGGTACAACCCCAGACAACGCCATCTATTTCTCCAAAAAGGAACTTTTTTTTTTTTTTAACAAACGCCTCATTGTTTATTTTTTCTCTATGGGTCTGTTTCTATGGTTTGAATGTCAAACTCGCATTGTTCCTGTATAAACAAATCGAATTTTGCTTAATTTTGGAGTTTTGTGGATTGTTGAGTTTGTTCACGAGGTGAAAATGAATAAAACCATTCGCAGCGAAGCTAGACAGATGATTTACAGCGTTTACCTACGATGTTTGGCGGAGAATGAGGCTGGAGAAGTATTAGTCAATATATACGATGTTTATGAAAGAGCAGCGTTTTATAGTGGTGAGTAGGTACTTAATTTCTAACCATTAACATACATTGCTTATATTTCTTGTAAAAAAGTACTATTTTGATGTAATAGAATGCCTTTTAATGTGTATTTGTTATTCTTATAGAGGTTAGAAAATACTAGTGTCAAACGTTAATTGACATCAGGGTCTGGATGCTAATGTTGTTAAAACATCAGGTCTAGATACTTTTTTACTAACCCCCGACTCAAAAAGGGTATCGATAAGTTTTACAGCTGTAGGTGTTTATGTGTGTCGGTCTCTCGGAGAGTAATTTGTAAAAATTGACGTTCATCAGAAAATTTTATATTTGTACGATGAATAAAAATTTTTGACTTTGACTTTGACTCTCCGTGTTAGAGTACCTATTGTAAAAATATGTGTAAGAATATGGAGTCGGTATAAATTCCCCAGACATAATAATTTGCAAGTCACTGCTTTTCTGACCAATTAAATAATTTGTTGCAGGAAAATCGGTAAACACAGTTTTAGAAGAATTGCCGGGGCACATTTGAACTTTTTCCTGAGCAAGAAAAACTGTAAAAAAATATCGATGTGTGATACTATCACTTTTCTCCTATAGTAATTACATAATGGGATAACCAACACGTGTTTCAGTGCAAAAAAACATTATGAAATACACGATGAAATAAAAGTTACAGTTGATTTGATTTAATGAAATTCATTCAAGACTGCCCCCCTCTCCTCTACTAATTTCTTCTCTTAACATAAACCTCCCCAAATAGTGGCATTTTATAATTAGTAAATATTTGAAACATTTCTCGTTTTGATTTTTTCTGCTAAAGTATCGTGATACTTTTGTCCGTTTTCTATACTATAATAGTGTGGCCACTTTCTTAGATTGCCACGCCCTCAATTATTCTCTACTCTTTTATGTTCAGCTATACAGGTACATAATCCCACACTAGTTTCAAACGTATTTTTTGTTTATTTGTAAAATAAAAAAAATTCAGTGCATCCGATATTATAGGTACAGTAAGAGGCAGATAAACCTGACCCCCCTCAGAAGCATTGTTACTATGAGAGGGGGGTCAGGTTTCTCTGCACTTGACCGTACCTTTGGAAAGCAGATCGGTCGCCGGTGTGATATACCTAATAAATACCTACATATTACTTTATGTACACTGCTGAATACGTGTCTCCTCCTTCACACGAGGGATTTTGGAGTAATCTGAACGTCCACAAATGTTGTATCCTGCGTCTAAGATCCGAGCGCAATTTATCTGATTGTAAACAAATATCGGTCTCTCGCAGGATGCAAATACCCGGAGGTATGAGCTGCAGCAATTATTCCGAGTTTGGCCGTTATTGGTTTAATCCTTGAAGGCTTAAAGGCTCTGATCATTTACCCAAGATATAACACGTTGCGCCACAAACGTAGCTGTTGGTACTGAGTACCTAGGTAGATTATAAGAAAGTATTACTTATGTTCAATGTTTTGCTTGCGACGTTCCCTGGCTAAATAATTTCATATATTAGCGCGACCGCTCACACGTAAGCGAGCGGAGCTGAACATAAGGGGACATTACAATGTATTGCTCAAGAGCGCCAAGTTGAGTAACTTTGGGTTTTTCTTGACTATAGAATCCTACTCCTACAATTTTTTTAAACCTCAAAGAATGTTTGTTACTCTTTAGGGGAAACTGTTGAATAGATTTTGTCGAAATTTGGTAGCTAGGAAGCTAAATACGGGAATACTCATTTAAAGCGAAGCGGAGTTCCCGGGCAACAGCTAGTAGACTATAATCCTATGATTCGCAGGGTTGGGCGGCGTGACGGTGTTCCCCGCCGCCCCCGCGCCCCCCGGACTGGGCGAGGCGGTGGCGCTGATAAGCTGCGGGGGACTCCCGGCCGCGGACGACCAGCCCCTGCTCACGACCCGCGTGGGGGCGCTGGGCCCGCTGCCGCTGGGGGCGCTCAGAGACGCCGGGTATGCATTACAATTTCCCAATATAGGTGGTGCCCAGTTATGCCCATTGTAGGTTACAAACACAGCTTGAGTGCACTGACACTCCTTGGTGTAAGATTATGTCTATAGCATTCGGAATGCAAATCAACGGGTACGTCATCTACCGCAATAGAATAGATAGAGCAATGAGTCCATTCGCATACGAATTTGTTATTGAGAGATAACTTGGTATAATAAGTACTTACACATACAGATCGTATCCATACTTAACTATACCTTTTTTCACGGAAAAAGACATCTGACAGGACCCTTATTACATTCGAATAAGGGTAGTTTTTGTTTGTATCAGATGTCTTTCCCCGTGAAACAAGGTATAAACGGTTCATCCGTTCAAATACCACCAAAACACAAATTTTTCAGTCTTTACCTTCGGTTAACATTTTAAAATTGGCAACATACAGGAAGATTGACGATAGAGCGTCGCAGAGCTCTCCCAAACCGCTCCCTGCTGGCGGGAGCTCGCGCGAGCGACGGCGTCTGATAAAATTGTGGCACTTTAATCATATTATTCATGCATCTTAGCGCCATACAATACGTGTCCTGGTTTCCTATTTAAAGTAGCACGGCGTTAGAAACTTATCTAAAGTTATGTTTGTCGAAGGAGATAGGTGAACCGATATGCAGAATATTCATGAATATGATAGGTAGGTGATATTGCTAGGGTACCTATAATAGGAACATAATCACCGGCTCCGTTGTAACACATTGTAGAGCACCTACCTATCATACAAATACACAGTTTTCAATCGTATGTCTAACATTCCTCTTTTCATTTATTTGTCGAATTAGGTATACTTATTGGAATTTTCGTGGTGATTAATAACTAACAGCTATTGAACAAAGTGTTCCACTGCAAGTTCCGTGCCGGGGCGGGACGGATGCCGGTGCGGTAAACAGCTGACGGAATCTTCAGCCGACAGTCTGAGAGCACTCGCAGAGTTTGAAACCTAATTAATGTAATGCAGTTGAGACTAGAGGAGCAGTCTCAAAGTGCTGTCTCGGCAGACACACGGGAACACCCGTATTTAGACAATTCAAGTTGCTTTGAGTGTGATGAGGGATGATAAAGATTTATTTACCGTACTTACCAGTAAGTACCAAATAAGTATTGTACATAACATTACAATCCGCGTTTCTTTTTAGAGCAAAATATTTCTTACTTTGCTTCGAGAAGATACGGAACATGTAGACATCAGGGCATTGTGGCGATCCTTGGAAAGGCCTAGTGAGAAGCAGAAGCGATGGATGATTGGGGGGCTGATGATGTCGAATAACTTAGTTGTAGTCGTAATAAATAAGTAAATGGTACATACATATTTTAGTAAAGCAAGTAAATATTCAGAAAATTCAGGGGAACAAAATCTACAGCATAGCAGTAGTCGAGGGTGGCCAACCCAAAGCTGTTGGTTTTAAGTACATATTCCGCTGAGATTAACGTCTAACTTTACTTCCAGCATAGCGGAGGTGTACGCGACCTGGTCCCTCGGCCCGCACGTGTTCACTACCCCCCACGCCCCGGTGCCTGCGGGGCCGGGGGAGGGGGTCATTGACCTGCAGTATGCGCGCGCGCTGCCGCTGTCGCGAGACCAGGCCACCGCCGCGCTGCTGGGGACCCTGCAGGATAGCAGTGTGCAGGTTCAGGTATAGAGGCGTGGTGATGGAAGTTAGGAGAGGTAGTAGGATTTTTGAGGTGTGAAAGAGGGTATGTAATATATGGTGGACGCATTAACGACACTTAAAGAAGTGGTATGCTCTTATCCTTCGTGGAATAGTTAGAAGAGTGGTTAAAAAGAAGAATAAAACAATAATGCGTTATTCCGTGGTGATGTTTGTAATCATTTTATGTAAAATTTATTTGATTATTTCAGCTTCGAGGAATCCGTAAAATAGAAGACCCAGTGAAAGCACCTCAGTTGTTCGGCAGACGTGACCGCTCATTCCCCGACGCTCACCTCCCACTCCTGTCGCCAGAACCAAGTGACGTCATCATCGCTGTGTGTTCCGTGGATGCATCGTCACTCGCTCGCGGTGACAATGCCGTTGTGAGGGGAGAGTACTTCCTCAATCCACCAATCATAGACGACAGTCTCCACCGAGCCGCTCTGTGTACCAATGCCAATGACGTCAACGGAATCAGAGCGCCTGCACTAGCAGTCCCGGCTCACATCATACTTGAAGCACAGGTGACCCTCGAAGTGTCCATTGCATTCGTTGGCTGTAAACCTCCTCAATTAACTGGAGGTTTCTCAAGGTTTTTCTGTTTGAGCAAAGACAGCAACGCTATAATTTCGTTAGGGCTGAAGATGAAGGAAATCAACACCAAGTTAGCAGCCGAGGATAAGGAAGATCAGTTGTTGACTGGCTTCGTCTGTTGCACCGGGACAGCTTATTTCATGTTCCTGGAAGGACCTAAGGATGGGGAGATACTGCAGATATGGACCCTCACTGAGGAACATCGTGAAAGAATCCAGACATTCTTCTCGACAGCTGCCACGTATACTACTAGAATCTATCCAGGTATGCATTCTACTGTTCGTGGTAATTCTAACTATTCAAATGACCAGAGCGCAGACCGCAACCAGTCTGGTCCAGTGTTGTGAGTCCTTTATGGTGTAAACCACGAAATATGAATAATTTAAACTGAACATTGCTGTTGCTCATACAGTTTCCTCTAGGTAATTCTTCATAATCTTCCAGACTTGATGACGTCATCTATGCCGGTCATAATGGTGCAGCTGTCGGCTCCTCTGCAGGCGCTGGCGGCGTGTCCCGCGCCCACCCCGCTCACCAGGGTACGTGCTAGGGCTGGGGTGGCCAACGTGATTACACCCAACAATCCCAACATCGACTACTTGTGGAATGTACCAATTATCCGTCCTGCAACCAGTCCACCTGCACTAGGCCAGCGTGGTGGACTAGACCTAAAACCCTTCGTTCATTGGAAAGAGACCCGTGCTCCTGGAGTAGCGATGTGATGCGTCGTGATGATGATCCATCCTGGAAAGCGTAGTTGACTACAATAGATAGCGATCAGCCAGTTAGTCATCTCTAGTCTTAATGTCCACCGCTTCCTCCCCCTTGCGCACCTTTAAAAATGTAGGTATCGTTGCAACTGCATCACTCCACACCCCCCCCCCCCCCTTCACCTCCCTAACCGCTTGCAGGCGGTCCTCAAGCTGTCCCGGCTGGTGTCCTCCCGCCTCCACACGGCGCCCGCCGCCGCCGCGCTGCCCTCCGCCGCCGATCTGCGGGCGCTGGGCCTCGACATCACAGAGCCCTGAGGAGTGACTTTATAGCATGAGTTACAAGTTATAACTAAACCGTCTTATGACAGTTATCACTATGGAGGTGGAACTTAGGAAGGAGCAACAAGCAATAATGAATGAAAAGAAGTCAGAATTTCTATTGGAATCTACAATCTATTAAAATCTAGCAATCTTTCTAATGGACAACATTTCATTTTCTTTACCCTATTTTTAATTAGTTATTCGGAAAGTTTATAGAAAATTAGTGGACCCGTATTTTTTTATTTTGTATATACCTAAATTTTTGCATGTTATTTTTAACTTTAAAGTTAATTATTTTAAAACCGGAAGTGACGTCACATATTAGGCTCAATTTTTATTTTTGTCTATTGCCTGAGTCTCGAAAAAAAACATAAATGACACTGACAAGTGACATTTAAACTTTGTTTACATGCCAACCAACAAATGGGTCATTTTCAAATGACCTTGATATTTCTAATGATGGAAAGTAGGTACTTATCATGTAAAAAAATAAGCAGAAGCATTTTTTCAGCTGTGTAGGCGGTGGCATGCTCTGGGACATATTATATAGAGGTCATTTCTTAATAATAAATAAAAAAAATAGTCAGAAAGTGTCAGAACAGAATTAATGAAAATGACCCAAATAAACAACAACGTCACGATAAAACGTCAACGTCAATCAAAAATGAAAGTGACAGTTACTTTGTTTTTAAATCTATAGGATTTGATCATCAAAATGCATCGCACCTGATGCATGACGTCATCAGCACTTTTTTACTATTTTATGATTTTCTCGAAAATGATACATCCAAAAAATACAAAAACATTTTTTTTGTGGCCTTTAGAGCTAAATCTCGAAATGGTTTTCGATTTATAGCAGCTTTAGTTTTTTGAAATGTTGTCCATTGACAAGTCTGGATCGTGCAGTAAGAAACGGGTGGCTTGCTATTTTCCTCTCAGTTACCCTTTCGGGGATTACAGTAAATATCATACTCATTTGTATTATGCATATTATTATGTCATGCCTGAGAGGTAGGGCATGCAATACCGCAATACCGGTATTCGTAATACCGGGATCCCGTACAAAATTTCCGCTTTTTTCAATACCGGTATTGAAAGTTAATACCGGTATTGAAGTAATACCGGAATCGGCAGTGGCGGATTAAGAGCATCGGTGGCCCTAAGCACAAAGCCTGTGTAGGCCCCTAATTTAGAACAATTTGTTAAAGTTACATAAAATAAGTTACAAGCACTAGTTTAATCTAGTTTTTTTGACAAAAAAAACAGCAAAAATTTACTTTTACTTGAATAACTTTGAAAATAGCCCCCCTTTGATGGTATTTTTATGTATTTATTAAAAAGTATTTGAAATAAGCTAAACAATTATACCAAAACCGTATCACTATGTCGAGGCAGTAAAAAATTATTAAAAGTTCAAAACACACCTAACGGAACGCCGCAGCTCAGGTAGCAATCCATTGAGTGAAAGAGTTCTGATTGTAAATGAAATCAACTTACATGAGCTCCGCTAGGTGTGTTTTGAACTTCAATAATTCTTGACTAAATTAGGTACTTGTAACTTATTTTACGTATCTTTTTAGCGGTTGTGCATATTTTTATTGAATAGAAATGACCTTTTGCGGATAAAATCATTTTATTTCATGTCCGTAATGCGTTTAAATCTCGAGATATGATTTTTTATGAAAACTAACTATCTAAATCTTTAAAATGGCCGCCATTTCTAGAATATTGCGATTTGACCCCACATATGTTTTCTCGATGAAATCACTCCTAGAATACACCCTTAAAGTTGGTCGGGTTCGAAAAACAACACATTGTATATGCACGGCACAGTTAAGTACGCGCAAGCCTCATTTTTGTCATAATCATCGGCGTGGAAACTAGAAACAATGTTTCCTAATGATGAACTATTTCTTCTACTGGTATATTTTCAATGTTTGCAAACAACTAGAATTTTTTCACTAGAAAAAAGTCTAGTTGCCTGCTATTCCCAAAAATCGAACCATCCACGAAGTGGACAAAAAATTGCTGTAAAATTGAAAAAAAACATTCACATGTTACTACTCAAGGATTTAGAGAATACTCTAATGAATGGCAAAATTATTGAAATTTCAAACATGTCGAAAAATGTGCAAGCCGCGCTTCGAGGTTGGCGCGGTATACAGTTTTACCACCCATATCGCACAGTATTCCATGTACAGTACAAGCCGGCCTGCGCAGGCAAAACTGTGGTAATACTTACGCGTGTGGTAGGCCCTTTACCAACCACACGCACGGTATTCCGTGTTTAAGCCGGCGGCCTGCGCAGGCAAAACTGTGGTGATACTTATGCGTGTGGTAGGTCCTTTAATCAGAGCAAACTCATTACATCGGACATATTGAGGATGAATAAAATGTAGGTATAAAATGAAACAGCAGCAGCTAGAGGATGGGGGCCCCTGGAGGCCCGGGGCCCCAAGCACGTGCTTGTCGTGCTTATAGGTTAATCCGCCACTGGGAATCGGACTTTTTTAGGCTATAAATAAAGCGATTAAGATTTAGTTAGCCTTGTGTGTGTATATACTGTGAAAGCGCACTTGTTCCCAACCGTTTAATGCAGTTTTCGGCTGCTAGAAATCTACTGTTGACCATGCGTAAACCGGCACCGGATGTAAAAAAATAGTTTATTCTAAAATTTAAACTCTAAAACTGATTTCTCGTAAAAATCTACAACAAAATACAGAATATGATTGCATTTTCTTGTTTTATTTTGATGTATACGACCTTTAAACACAGTATATGCCATTTATTACAAGGAAGTCTAATACCGGTATTAATACCGGGATCCCGGTATTGAGTTGTAATACCGGAACTCAATACCGGTATTGAAAATTGTTCCGGTATTGCATGCCCTACTGAGAGGTGACGATAGGTCTGGCCAGCACTCTATATAGACTGGAATTAGCATAAATTATAAGAACAGCAATCTGCAATGCACCTCTGTGATTCGGGGCGTACACAAGTGACACGTACGTTACATTCCTTGAAACATTTAAATCCTAGGTACCCTATTCCGTCTTTCATTGGGGGATAACGAAATCGTTATTACGAAAATAATGGAAAGATGGCAGGAACCAGTAGGGACAATACAATATTATTACATGACGTGGTTGTAGCCTGATAAATCGAAAATGCACTCATGCATTTACGTCCAGACCATATTTGTAATTGTAATATCAAGCCATTATTATAATTGAATTATTAAAGTAGAATAGCTATCGTGGCTAGATTATTCATAAATTGGATGTTATAGTTAGTTCATTAGTAAATGTAAAATGTAATGTTTACAGTTCCGAGTATGTGGCCGCTGTCTGCTACAGATACCAGACGCGATTTGAGTTGGGACTAATAACAGTTGCCACCAAAATTACCTTATATTATATACGTATTCGTTATTTTACACTAAATAAATTCATACTTTTACGTTTTCATCTGCTCATTACTTACTAAGTACGTAGGTAGTAAATATGCTTATTCGCGTGCACTTAAAATGGCAGCTTAATTTTAGCTGATGCGCATAGTTACAAATTAGCAGTTTCAGGCCGCAAGAACTTTACCCAGTATCGAGGTACATAGAGCTGCTTGTAGCCGAACATCCCTTACAAATAACTTATACTTACCATTTATGGAAAGCATCCCTTTGTCTAAGCTAATTTTATTGTAGTATAAGTATTAAGTATGAAGGTACATCTTGTCATACTTCTTCTTCAACCGACAGAGAAGAGTTAAGTATTTGAGTAGTTCGCGTCCCGGAGCAAGGCCAAGGGTAAACCCTCGCTGGAGCAGATTTAAAATCCAATTACTGTGTAATCCGCGACAAGGTTCCTCGGAGATACCCGAGCAGTAATCAAAGCTAACAAATTGATTCGCTACCGGCCGCGGGCAAACACAACACGCATTGGAAAAAATCAATCAAGCGTTAAAAGGGTTCTTTTGACGGCGTTTCTTTGAGTTTGTAAAGAGTTTCCTGCGGAAGGTACTGCTAGGTACCTGCATGTGGATGTAGAGCAGTGGACGTGACTGGACTGAAACACGAGGTTTCATTCTGTAAATTACTAAATGGTTAATCTTCTACCTGAATAGATTAGGGTTTAAAATATTCCTGGATAATCAATAACTTTTACTTTCATATTATTAACATAAGGTGTACTCTTCTTATTTTTTAGTAGGTTTATGTGCCAACCCAGGGTTTTAAAATAGTGGTTGCTTCTTCTTATTATTTTTAGCGTGTTGCGTGTATTTAATTTATGTAATTATCGGTGTTACAATGAAATCAGCAGTAAAACCTCCGGGAACTGTTGCTGGACAATGGAGAAGAAATCAATTTCGATTGCGGACATTACCACTCAAAATGTTCAAATCTCTGAAGATACAGAAAAAAATACATTAATTTGAGAGCTTCTCGGTTGAGATTGGAATGACGAGTTTGATTGTGCTCGGTGGCGAGAATTTAATATTCATTTCTGTCCTTTGTGCGGGACTATTAACGACCACCCTTTGTCTCGCCGCGAGAGAATATCTGCCAGTTATTTCTACATAAAAGGGATTATAATTTAGATTGGAGATAATCGATTTTTTGGATGGAGTTTTTAAGTGATGTACATTTTACATAGATATCATATCTACAGCATGTTTTTGCGTTATATTACCTTAGTTCTCTGCACCTGGCTCACTCTGGAACCTATGTGCATATCCCCTTAAGGTCTAATAACTCAGTTCCTAAGCTCGGGCCATTTTTCACCACACTGGTCCACGCTGATAAATCTAGATAAGTGTGCAGGTTCCCTCACGACGTTTTCCTTCACCGTAAGATCGATGGTTTACCATTCCCAAACCATTGTAGATAAATTCCAAAATAGAAGTCATTGTTATGTACATGACACGGACGTCTCGGTCGGCATTGGAACCCGTATATCTGCTGTGAGAAGCGGTCGCTTAACCCACTTAGCTACAGGGTGCTGTCTAGTGCCTCAGTTGAAGGCTGCGGCTCGCCGCGATCGACCACAAATCTGGGTGCCAGGGACAGGTTACGAGTATGTACTTACATTTACATACTTATTGTACATAAGTAGGACCATTTAGTTTATTTACTTCTATGTAGGACTTGTGTAGGACATGCGTAAGGTCGTACCATACGTATACATGGATGACATTTCAAACTTTAACTGCTGAAGTTCAGCATGTAGGTATATTTTACCCCTTTTCACTCGTTGTTATTAAATTTCAGTACCTTACCCAAGCTTTTAGGTAAAGCGACCCTTCATATTTTTTTGGGTTGCTTGGTAGGTACTTACATGTGCTTAGTATAAATTCGTATAATTTTACCTCATTCCATCGTTATGAAGAATTTGCTTATGCGAATTCATTATGCGTGTTTGCCATATTCATAATTTATGAGTTACACAGTAAAAGTTTATTACACATTTTGTTGGAGGTAGCGGGTGATGTCGCTAATTACTCGTAACTCATCCGCGGCTGCTGCTGTGAGCTGTGAGTTGTACCCCCGAGCAGCGAGTAACTCACAGCTGTCCAAGTTGCCATCCGCTACTATAAAGTTCACGTTGTGTAAGAAGTTACGACTCTTGACTCGAGTTTGACATTGTAATCCTTAATAAGTACTTTATGCGCGTTCACTGATGCCGGGCGGATATTACTCAACGTGTGTGACTCTTTAAAGTTCCTCGATGCTTAAAAAGTTTATAACTATCTTTGCAACTGACTCCTAATTCACAGATATGGGGGTTTTAGTAGCGCACAACCTGCAGCAACGTTGCAGCATGTTGGGCCCGTGATATTTGTTGGTTTCAGTTTGCACGCGCCGCCGTAAACAACACCGACACTGAAACTGCGGGCCGTCGGACGCCCAGCGGCCATAAAACAAAGATGTCTATTTCAAACACAATCCCGACGGCGAAATGTGTGCGATCATAACATAATCATAATGCCGCTAAATAGAGTGGAAATGGCTTTCCTATCCCGGCCCGGCCGAGACGCGGCTGGTTCAGCTCGCGAGAAGATAAGCCAAACGCGATGGCATTACTTAAGATGACATATTTTATTGCTTTTCCGTTTCGCTTTTATGACGTCGTTGATTTATCGCGGGAGCTAACGCGTCAGTTATTCCTTTTTACGGTGTTCGCTAATTTGGACAATGGTTCGTGTTCCGTGCCGGCTCACCTCCAGGTCTACGTGACGAGTGTACCGATGAGTGCCGCCCGTGAGCCAGCCTGTCTCATGGACAAGTTCCACATTTTGTTTGTTCAGATTGACCCCCTGACTCGGCCTCCCTTTCGTTGGTCCACTATTTTCGGGACACCCTGTATAGTAGGTAGTTTAGTAGTAATTTAATCCTTAATCCTGGAATCCGTGTTCATATAACGGATCCTTATCCTTTTACAAAGAGAGCAAGTATTTGTGCCCTCGAGCTGACGTGAAGAATGTCGCGATGAGCATCTGAAGTTCACGGATGGCTCCAGATGGGATTCGTTTAATAAAACTTTTAGCTATTTCAATCTGAAACTAAAGGGATTAAGCTTTCTCGTGCGGTGGAAGCCGTTTGGAACACTGGGACCTAGGGTTTAAGGTTGACTTTCGGTGAATCTGTCGGTTTGTAGGCCTATCGGTAAATTTCATTCAGTTTTCGGACCGGCTAAATCGCGGACACTGACAAATGAAGGGAAAAATTGATCGCTGGACGGACGAGCGAGCCGCCGCCGCCGCCGCCGCCGCCGCCCTGGGGGTCACTCTATATGACGAATAACAAAGTTCCGGAGCGCTGTGCGCGAGCCACTATTCTATCTCGTTGTATTAAACGAGCCGAATGAGCGATAATTCTCCTTCGTTGGTTTTTCGTCAGTATAGAGTGACCCTCGTGGAGCTGCTGCCATCTCTACCTACTCCGATAAATCTTCTCGGACAAATCAATCTTTTCGACTCCCCTCTAAAGTTTCGATACAGCTGCTGAATCTTCAATGTTTCAAATATTTTTATACTTACTTAATTAAAACATTAATTAATTATATTTTCTTCTTCAAAAACTTTCCCGGGGACGTAGTCGGGGAAACTCTGCGATTCCAAAGCGACACTGACACGTTGGGAAACTTGTGTCGGCCAGTAGCTCTGTGAAGATGCGTATACACTATAAAGAGTAAAATATTTGCTTTCTTTTTTGTTTGTTTACAAGTTCTCTAACGCTTTGGAAAAGCTAAGTTGCCTTGAATAGGATGCCAGATCTTAGAACGTAGCTTTCAAACGTTCACATAAAAGGGAAAATCAAATGTTAAGCAAACACACTGAGAACAAACCACAACAAACACTTGAGTGGCTTCACAAAGTTAACGTCAATACAATGAAATTAATGTGGAGAACTAACTTTATATTAAATCTATTTTTTTGGCTTCCGATAAGTGCCTTATTATTTTATTATTAACGGATATATGAGGACAAAGTTTTTAATGATAATATAAGCTGGTTTGTAGATGATAATATTATTATACATCACAGGTTACAGACGAGCCTATAAAACCTAGGACTGCAGTACCTGAGAATTTATTCAAGGACTAGTTCCAGAGGTAGATAGTTGGATACAGTCGGTACACACGGCAACGTCAAATGGTTGGCAGGGCACACTAACGTAGTGTATGTGTGCACACTAACGTTGTCTATGTGTGCATAAACGCAGAAATCGGTTTACACACCAGTAACAAACCACACACACACACACACACACACACAACAACACAAACGAGTTTGCGCGTAGGCAAACGCCCGTATACCAGCTGTGACATAAAAATATCAACCGGTAGTGTTAGTGAAATAGTTATAAAATTGATGTGAAGCAAAATTTCACTGCTTGTGTCTATACACTTCGTAGCTCATTGGTAGAATGTTAGACTAATGAAACATAGGTCGTGAGTTCGAGTCCACGGATGGTTATTTTTATTTAACTTAATTCAAATTTTGCGTTAATTTAAACGCTGTTGAGTATAAAATTACCATATTTGAAGCTGTCAAATGACTACAAGCTGCATAGCTGTCGACTATTTCTCTTCGCCAAAAATATATGATTCGTTCTTCATTTGAGAATTAAAACCATTCTACCCTCATACAATATGAATAAACGAAATTTGTTTTTAGTTTTAGTGACAATTCACCTCTGCATCTGCAAAGTGATTCACTTTGTGATTTGTCAATTTAATTAATTACTCTTCGCAGTCACTATGGAAAGTCACTTAACCATGTTCTAAAAGGCGGAGATAATCGTATACAATATTTATATGAACAAAACATTACAATTAGTGAAATCGCAAGACGTTTAACGGTAAGTAACATAGAATTGCAAATATTTTATTTGACTGTTAGAATATTTGTATTTGTATAAGCTAAGTAAATATTTGTTTTTTTTTGTTTGCAGAGGAGAACTGTTCAATTATGGGTTCACCGATACGCAGATTCGGGACATGTAAACAGTAGTCGTCTATACGGATGCATCACCACGCCATCGAGAAATCGTAGCTGCACGTAGCGCTGATCCGTTCTGCAGCACCCGTTCTACGGCCACAACACATAATCTATCCCTACAAACCGTACGGATTCACTGCTGCTGGGTTGCGGTGTCGGAGGCCGGCGAAGAAAATTGCCCTAACCGATCAGCATCGACGAAACAGAGTGCGTTTTGCGACTGACTATTTTAAACTTTGATTGGTGCAACAATGTGGTGATATTTAGTGATGAAAAATCCTTTAAGTCAGACAAGGATGGACGTAAGATATTATGGCGAAAAAGTGGTGAAAATTATAGTTATTGGGGTTAGCTCAGTAATTTTTATTTTTCCATTTGTATAAGATTTTAGTTATTTTGTTAAATACTTATTATCATTATTTACAATTATGGGTAAGCCAATGTGTTAATTAATGATGTTATTGTTACTGAGGTTAGAATAAGTTATCTTATTTCTAGCTAATTAACATGTTCATTCATATAACTAATGACTTGCCTATTTACTTTAGTAAAACAGCCATTCCATCCTTTTCTGATGTTTATTATGATTTAAAACTGCTAATTGAAAATTTTCCTTATTAATATAAACTACAACTATGTTTTAAAACGAAAAACAACAAAAACGTAACATCCTTAATGTTTATGTTACGGCAAGAATAAATTTGGTAATTTTAACACTTAATAACTTGTTTCATTTACTTTCTGTGTTGCTTTTATTCGTATATACTACAATACTATTATTAACCATCCTAAAAAAATAAATTAAATCCATAAAAAAACAAAAAAGGAATATTGTAAGTTCAGTGGGATTTGAACCACCATACCGATTAATGTAAGTCTTGAATCATACCAACTGAGCCATTCAATCTATTACAATGCCTTGCAAAATTTTGCTTCATACCATAAAAACAATGAATCATTGTCACTGGCACAACTACATACTTACAATATCCGTGTGTGGGTTGCCCAGAAGTAAATAATTACGTCGACGTCGCCGACACACACATACACAACCTACGTTAGTGTGCCCTGCCAACCATTTAACGTTGCCGTGTGTACACACATAGTATGTCTTAGGAGAGGAACCTCTACCATCTACACCCGAGTCCGGGTTGTCCTATGATGGATGTTGCCGTCTGTATCCACCTCTGGTCCTATTCTGTATTTACATTTACAAAATGCTGTAGTGTCACATACAGAATTTTGTAAAAGTGCTGGACACTTTCACAGGCCACTGTTGCGGCTTCATTCGAAAGTTTATCTGAATTCGACTATGCATTTAACGATGCGCGGAAATAAATATTTCATTGCAGGAAAAGTTGTTGTTTTGTTCAATAGAGTTTTAGCAAAAAGTTGTAGAATCCGTATATTTCAGTGCGCGGCTCTCGTAAATTGGCCGACGCATAACTGCGAGTGCATTTATCTCTAAATTTCACAAACATGCCGCGGAAATAAAATAAACGACGCCTGGCGTGCCCGGGCTGGGGGTCACTCTACCTTACGAAAAATCAAGTTTAACAGCTCTGATTCTTTTCACGACCATTGTAAAGAGTGTTGCAAAAGTAGTATACTAAGCCGAAAAGGGGTGATTCAGGGGTTAATCTTGACAACTTTTGCTCTACGACTTCTGAAAATTCGCGTTTTTCTTGCCTCTTCATAGAAAGTTTGGTAGTCACTTTTTACTTTTGCAACACCCTGTTTTTTGTGAAGTTAGAGTAGCCCTCCAGAGCCGGCGGCGCAGTATGTCCCTGCCGCCGCCACGCCGCCGCCGCCGCCGCACCACACACACCTCCCGGGATTTATCGCCCGTTCCTTCACATAGTTATGAATGTATTTTTGAGTCTATGATAAGGTTTAGGATAAGCTAATTAAAATGCTGAGGGTGAGCTTTAAACTTTAATGACTGATGTGTGGACAGCCAGGGTAGGTAGTTGCGATTGTTGAAGAGCTATGTCTAGTACAGTGGACGATAGTTAGCTGATGATAATGCGATCCTTGAGAGAAACTTAAAAGTAGTTCAGTACTTCTAACATATGTACCTACAAGTATTTTTTTGTGGTGGTGTAAGACCAATTATTTTGCTAGACGAAACCTTTAAAATATACTCGTTGTAACCTATTCCAAGAAAGTGCAAACAAAAGCCTAAACTATGAGCCCGCTTGAGCCGCGCAGGTTGAGGGAGGTAGGGGGAAAATGATATGAAGTTTCCATTTGTTTCTTTTATTCGGAGGTGTGAATTAAACTGTGGGGCGCCAACTCATAAGATTCCACGACAATCGTTTTCAGAAAAACTTATGTAAGTAGGTACCTAGGTTCTTACGGTCTTATTCATAAAAAAACCTTAAAGTAGGTTTACTGAGCTCAATAGTTACGGAACACATTAAGCCTATTTGAGGTTTCGTAAAAATCTCTATTCATAATAGTTCCGTAGACCTTCAATAACTATAGTGATGCTAATAGATTTCACAGACCAAACATTTTGACATTTACCCTATTAAGTTGCCGGTCCGACGAAACCATAAACAAAAATAGCGAAAACTTTCATTCATTTATCAATCTCTATTATCTAAGTAGGGGAATGATGGATAGACTAACATCTGACATGACTTCGTATTTGACACGTATTTCAATCTCTATTACAGTGCCACAAACTTATCTGTTCCGGTGAGAGCTCACGTAAATGTCTAATATTTCTTAATTCTGTAAGATTTTATGTTTGCCAGTGGTGGAAATTCGCCCTTGCGGTATTAATAAACCCATATAATATTTAACAATATATAATTAATTTTTAGGTAATGAGATATGGATTAATTTAGTTCGCTGTCATCGGAACACATAAGTTTGTCGCACTATATCTATGTTAGCCACGGCGCGGCACTTAAAAAAGTTTACGTTGGCTTAAAGGCGCAGTTGGCCAAGCCAAAACCCACAAAAAAAATAATTAAATTTTTACGTTACCATTGCAACTTATTTTCAGCAAATATTAGGTACAGTGCCACAAACTTGTCTGTTCCGGTGACAGCTCACGTAAATGTGTAATATTTCTTCATTCTATTAGATTTTAAGTTTGCCAGTAATGGTAATTCGCTCTTGTAGTTTCAATAAACCCATCTAATCTATATCAATATATCATTCATTAGTAAATAATGAGATATGGATCAATTTAGTTCGCTCTCACCGGAACAGATAAGTTTGTGGCACTATAACTCACAACAAATGTCAAATCGTCAATAAAGCAGAACAGCTGTTGACCGGCCGCCATGTTTTTGTACAAGAGGAGGTTTACGGAAGGTGTCTAGTAGGGTCCAGCCAACTTTAGCATATCAAGGTTTTACGAATCAGTTGGAGAGTCCTTTAGCGCTATTGATCGTTTATGAATAAAGTTTTTTTGACATTTGCTTATAGCAGGCCTATAGGTCTCCCGTAACTTTTTATGAATAAGACCGTTAGTATATTATTATGCCTTTTGTGTAACATTACATTTTGGGTATTAAGTAGGTATCTAGTTATCTACTTATAGAATTTAAAATTATACTTATCCTTTCTACAATGCATATTTTATTGATGGAAACTAAGTATATGCCCAAAGCTTAACTAGGTAATCGAAACTCACATAGAGTGAATGTTATATTTAGTATTAGGTATATTTATTTATTTAACTATTTCTTTTGCCTTTACCACCGGCACTGCTACATTGTTCAAATTTCACACTTTATGTATTTTCACTTGTCCATACCCTCCACCCAGACACCTCTCTTCTCTCTCATCACCGCTCACTCCTCACTCCTCTCAAACGGGTACTGCGGGGAGTCCGCCCACCTCCCCCCGGCGATGGTCCGGAGCCCCGCGTCGAAGCCCCGGAGCGCGGCGCGGTCGGCGGCGGTTAGGTGGAAGTCGAAGATGTCGATGTTCTGTTCTACTCGCTGCTTGGTTATGGTCTTCGGTATTGCTGCTACTCCTAGCTCCATCTGATGGAGGAAAATAAGTTATTCATTCATCTCGATATAGCAAGGGACCCTCGAAAATAGGATGGGCCATCCTTATGAGTTCTTAATCTGACTTATCGGATTAGTGAGCATAGGATGTCCAAGCGTAAACGCCTCCCCAGCTAGGACAATGAGGCGTCTAGGGCTCCCTGCGACTGTTGCTTATCTGACTAGCTAATCGTTCCACCACTCTGACTAACCCTAGTCTCTACCCGAATATTAGCCTCGTTACGTTTAGAAAAATACCACTTAACATATTATTATATCGACAGGAAAATCTTTGTTCCTCACCAAGTATCGAAGAACAATCTGCGGCACGGTCTTGTTGTACCTCCCCGCCATCTCCACCAGCGTGGGATCGTCGACCCTGGTGGCCCCCGCCCCCGCCCCCGCGCCGCCCTTCAGCAGCGAGCCGAAGGGCGTGTAGGCCGTCAGCACGATGCCGCGAGAGGAGCAGTACGCGCGGAGAGACTCCTGCTGCAGGTTGAGGTTCATCTGGAATGTGAGGGGTTTGATGAGGGGAAGTAATAAGCAGTTCTGGACGGAAGTTGTACCAGCACGTAGTATTCGGTACGGAATCGCTCGGTTGAAGAAGGTTGAAGGTTGCCCATCACAAGATGAGTTGCATTCAGGATTATTGTTTTTAAATCGGACCGGATGTTTCCGACTTCGAAAAGAGAAAAAAACTGAACTTATTAAGTAAATAAAGTGGTTTAAAACGTATGCAATAACCTTTCTAATTAATTTAAAATCAATGGGAATTAAAACCCTCTTTATAAAGCGAATTGTGAATATTTTCATTAACTGAGCAACTCATTTCGAGGAATTTTGTTAATTGGATCTACAGGATTGGTAAACATTTGCGGATCTTTCAGAATGAAGTGGTGAAAGTGGTAACTCTGAGAATTAAAATCAACAATCATAAATAATTGTGTAGATAAACGTTTAGATACGCTCTCAAAGTTCTCTCGGTTTCATATTTCTTGCGAACAACTAAACTTGTGAAGCTCATTATCTGCATAGTTAATCGAGTATTACCATAACAGCCAAGAAGCCCAAGAATCTCCTAGCATGCGCTAAGTACAAGACGCAAGGCTGCCCATATAGCTCGTTACAAAAACCATAAGTTACCTACGTACTGTGACGTTTCCGGCAAAAAATACCCATGTCAGAAAAAAAAGGGTACACTACATAAATCCGAATTACTTTTTTACGAATATGAAAATAACGATTTTTAAAATTACGAATTTCATAGTTCCGAATAATTCACAATCCCGAATTTCAAGTTTCCGAATAACGAAAATCACGATTAGTCAATAAACGAAATTTCAAACAACATATTTATTAAAATCACGAAAGTAAATTTTCCGAATATTATTATTTCGATGTTTTAAAAGTACGACCTTTTATTATAACGAATTATTAAAATTACGAATCCCGAACTTTTAATATTCCTAAAATACAAATTCCCGAATGTATCTTAGTTAACAAGAAATAGTTATTAAGAATAGTGTGTTTATTAACAGCATAATCCGTATACAATTTAACAATATTTTTTAAGCTATATTATGTGAAACGCTCCGCTCCGCTTCGCTGCGCTCCGCTTTGTTTTTTGATATCTATGTGCACCTAACACGCTCCTCCTCGCTTTGCTCGTCGTCGCACCTATCTTTAGTTTTAGGTCCTAAGGTTTTTAAGGTTCATCACCGTAAAAATCCGAGCAATTTCATTGCTTTGTTGTGTTACTTAACAACAAATACTACAAATAGTTTTCTATTTACAATATTTTTACTCTATATTTGAGTAAAAATATTGTAAATAGAAAACTATGAAACGCTCCGCTCCGCTTCGCTGCGCTCAGCTTTGTTTTTCGATATCTATGTGCACCTAACACGCTAATCCTCGCTTTGCTCGTCGTCGCACCTATCTTTAGGTTTAGGTCCTAAGGATTTTAAGGTTAAACACCATAAAATTCCGAGCAATTGTTTTGCTCTATATTTGAAACGCTCCGCTCCGCTTCGCTGCGCTCCGCTGCGCTCCGCTGCGCTCCGCTGCGCTCCGCTTTGTTTTTCGATATCTATGTGCACCTAACACGCTCCTCCTCGCTTTGCTCGTCGTCGCACCTATCTTTAGGTTTTGGGTCTAAGGTTGTTAAGACGTTTGCGGTTTTTTTTGTCAAAATCACGAATTATCACATTTTCGATCGGGATTTGAATTTTTCGTGATTATAATAAATCGGTATTTTATTTTTCGTATGCTTGAGTAATCGTATTTTTTAACGTTCGTGTATTTGACAATCGTAATAACAAATCTTCGTGATTATAATATTCGAAATTATAATCTACGTGATTTTTAGAATTCGGCATTTAAAAAAATCGGTATTGCAATATTTCGTAAATTACATATTCGGTGTTTTCAAATTCGGAAAAAAGTTTTTCGGAATATTTGGGTGTTCCCGAAAAAAAAACCTAGTAGTTAGAATCCTCATCCCTTCCGTCCTACCTCGACTTGCAGCACGGCTGGCTTGACCTCGCAGCCGGCCAGGATGCCCTCGATCTGGCTCTGGTTGAAGTTGGAGAGCCCAATGGAGCGCGCGAGGCCGAGCCGCCGCGCCTCCTCCATGCCGCGCCAAGTGCTGAGGTGGTCTGTCGGGTCGTAGCTGCCGTTGGCCTGCGGGAGAGATATTTTATGTCTTTTAAGAGCACCCTGGACAGTTGCTGATTGACGCTAATCTTACAGGCTAATCCTTTCACCATGGTGATCAACTTTCCAGGCCTTCTGTTTGCCACTGACTCGTGTCAGTAAATCGGATAAGGCAATGGTAGCTTCTGTAGGTTGTGAGAAGTTATGATGATGCAAGTGGGATACCTCATCTGGGCTTGGAGGCTGAGTGCATTAGATTGGACCAGGACTGGACTGAATGTGCTGCTCTCAAAATTGTATATATTCAAACCAAACCACGCACCAGCTTTGCGTCTATAACTACTATTGGACATTACTACCGTAGTTACCAGACAACTAGGTCCAAGCTTTGCTTTGCATGTATTGTATTCTTTGATGTTACTAAAGTGAATAGACTTGGTAGCTAACACTGCTCCGTTTACGTACGAACTGTCCAATGGGCCAGTGCACGAGGTAGAGGTCGACATAGTCCAGGCCGAGCGCCGCCAGCGACTCCCGCAGCGCTGGCACCACCGCCTCGCGCGCGTGCCGGTCGTTCCACAGCTGAGGAAGTTTACAGCAAGTATTGTAATCACATCGCACTAAGCAAACAGAGGGAGGGGGTTCTTTTCCCCGGTCAGTGCGTGTACAGATAGCTAAGGGGCTGATGAGTCTGCTGGTCCTCTTGGTTTTTGAGTGACTTTACGAGATAATAAACGTAGCACCGAGTATTTTAAAACTATCAGTCTAGAATATTAATTTAAACATGCAGACTTCAATATAACAAGGATGCCTGTAAGAGTTCGCTCTTAGCGATACAATCGCCTATTGTTTACGGCTCCTAGTTTATAAGTATTTTTTTGACCAATAAAGTCATATTCCATTGTAATGGTTACCACCACTAGCACTACCACTAGCCAGCCACCAGCTAGCAATGCCGATTGTAGTGTATTTGTGTAACTCAGCGCTAATGCTTTCTAACAGCTTTCTACATTCAAGCCATAACGCTTCGCCCTTACCTTAGTGGTAACAAATAGGTCTTCCCTCTTCACATCTCCCCGCCGCACTGCTTCCCTGATGGCGGCGCCGACCTGGGGCTCCGTGCCGTAGACCCTGGCTGTGTCGATGTGCCGGTAGCCCGCGGCGATGGCCCACTCCGCCGCCTGCTGCACCTCGTGGCCTTGCGGCTTTATGCGACCCTGGTAGTTGCAATACCCACTGGTTTAAAAACAATATGAAAATATTATAGAATGGACATGGAGTTTATAATTTCTAAACGAAATCATGCCCATATCGTGCTATCTAGACTTATTCGTATGTCATGGCCTACTCCCACGCATGCTTCATCGTCCCCTTGCGGCTTTATGCGACCCTGGTAGTCAACGCCGGCAGATTCAGAAATAATACAAGAAAATTGTGGTTAGTAGCGAAGCGAGGAAGTTATCATCAGACTTCTGTTAGTACTCTTTTATATTTCCACCTAGGTGTGTAATGGCCGCCATTTTCATATTGTTTCTTTATTTGTTGATTTTATGCGAATATGTTTTTAATTTTCAAGTCAGTAAGAAATAAATCCATACTTAAAGCCCACTTGAGACAGTCTCGAATGGAAATAATTTATTATTCTAGGTATTTATGATAAGTTGTCTGTTTGGGCGAGGAGGAGTAGGTACGTTCCTTGGGTTGGGTCAAGGCTGACAAGACGTGGTCATGATAGCGATAACTTCAAACCATTACAATTATATTAGAGTTTATATTAAAACTGAGATGATGGGATGTTTAGGTGACTCATGAGTAAATCCTGGTTAAATGAAAGAAAAACAAAATAATATTAGGTAGGTAGAGGCCTACCTCTACCTAATATTATTTTGTTTTTCTAACCTCACCATACTAAGTACCTATACTTAGTATGGTGGGGTAAAAATACATTACTACCCACACCAAAGTGTCAAAGCAAGCCAACAACAGTAGGTACTTACGATTTAACATTTGGTGCAAGTCGCCCTTACCTGTAACGTATTTTACCCGGGCACGAAAATATCTTTTTTCATGCCTCTTTTTCAGCATGGATGATAAAAATAAATGATTTCAGAGCATGAGTTAGTTAAATAATGTAGTACCTGTGAGCTGTTCCCGAGCCACGTGCCGAGGCCGAGCTGCGGCAGCCGGTGCCCGTCGTTCAGCTCCAGGTATGGAGCTTTTGGTACACTTCCCTTAAAAAAACAAGTTATTGTACTTATGCGATTATGCGGCCATCCTACACAAACCCATAGCATCTTCCAGTACAGGGACTTGTAAAAGTGGTAAGTATAAAATATTTAAACTATATTTTTTCTCTATACGTATAAGGGAGTATACAATAGAATTCTTACTGATGTCAGCACCCCGGCCAGAGCGGCAGTAGTCAGCAGCGCCGCACAGAGCGCCGCGCGCGCGACCGCGGTGACGGACATCTTGCCGGGAACTGGTTTATTTACACTTTTTAATGTAAACACGGTTGTAACTAGGGCATGCAATACCGGAACAATTTTCAATACCGGTATTGAGTTCCGGTATTACAACTCAATACCGGGATCCCGGTATTAATACCGGTATTAGACTTCCTTGTAATAAATGGCATATACTGTGTTTAAAGGTCGTATACATCAAAATAAAACAAGAAAATGCAATCATATTCTGTATTTTGTTGTAGATTTTTACGAGAAATCAGTTTTAGAGTTTAAATTTTAGAATAAACTATTTTTTTACATCCGGTGCCGGTTTACGCATGGTCAACAGTAGATTTCTAGCAGCCGAAAACTGCATTAAACGGTTGGGAACAAGTGCGCTTTCACAGTATATACACACACAAGGCTAACTAAATCTTAATCGCTTTATTTATAGCCTAAAAAAGTCCGATTCCCAGTGGCGGATTAACCTATAAGCACGACAAGCACGTGCTTGGGGCCCCGGGCCTCCAGGGGCCCCCATCCTCTAGCTGCTGCTGTTTCATTTTATACCTACATTTTATTCATCCTCAATATGTCCGATGTAATGAGTTTGCTCTGATTAAAGGACCTACCACACGCATAAGTATCACCACAGTTTTGCCTGCGCAGGCCGCCGGCTTAAACACGGAATACCGTGCGTGTGGTTGGTAAAGGGCCTACCACACGCGTAAGTATTACCACAGTTTTGCCTGCGCAGGCCGGCTTGTACTGTACATGGAATACTGTGCGATATGGGTGGTAAAACTGTATACCGCGCCAACCTCGAAGCGCGGCTTGCACATTTTTCGACATGTTTGAAATTTCAATAATTTTGCCATTCATTAGAGTATTCTCTAAATCCTTGAGTAGTAACATGTGAATGTTTTTTTTCAATTTTACAGCAATTTTTTGTCCACTTCGTGGATGGTTCGATTTTTGGGAATAGCAGGCAACTAGACTTTTTTCTAGTGAAAAAATTCTAGTTGTTTGCAAACATTGAAAATATACCAGTAGAAGAAATAGTTCATCATTAGGAAACATTGTTTCTAGTTTCCACGCCGATGATTATGACAAAAATGAGGCTTGCGCGTACTTAACTGTGCCGTGCATATACAATGTGTTGTTTTTCGAACCCGACCAACTTTAAGGGTGTATTCTAGGAGTGATTTCATCGAGAAAACATATGTGGGGTCAAATCGCAATATTCTAGAAATGGCGGCCATTTTAAAGATTTAGATAGTTAGTTTTCATAAAAAATCATATCTCGAGATTTAAACGCATTACGGACATGAAATAAAATGATTTTATCCGCAAAAGGTCATTTCTATTCAATAAAAATATGCACAACCGCTAAAAAGATACGTAAAATAAGTTACAAGTACCTAATTTAGTCAAGAATTATTGAAGTTCAAAACACACCTAGCGGAGCTCATGTAAGTTGATTTCATTTACAATCAGAACTCTTTCACTCAATGGATTGCTACCTGAGCTGCGGCGTTCCGTTAGGTGTGTTTTGAACTTTTAATAATTTTTTACTGCCTCGACATAGTGATACGGTTTTGGTATAATTGTTTAGCTTATTTCAAATACTTTTTAATAAATACATAAAAATACCATCAAAGGGGGGCTATTTTCAAAGTTATTCAAGTAAAAGTAAATTTTTGCTGTTTTTTTTGTCAAAAAAACTAGATTAAACTAGTGCTTGTAACTTATTTTATGTAACTTTAACAAATTGTTCTAAATTAGGGGCCTACACAGGCTTTGTGCTTAGGGCCACCGATGCTCTTAATCCGCCACTGCCGATTCCGGTATTACTTCAATACCGGTATTAACTTTCAATACCGGTATTGAAAAAAGCGGAAATTTTGTACGGGATCCCGGTATTACGAATACCGGTATTGCGGTATTGCATGCCCTAGTTGTAACTGGTCAATTGGTCATTGTGCCATGTATATGTATGTATCAATGTATGTACCTACGAGTTGTGGAGTAATCAGCTTCTTGCTATTTAATCGCGGCGTTCAATAAGTGAAACAATTTTTGTTCCAGGTGTTTGTCCTGTGCACTTGCAGTCACCACCTCACCACTGCCCCCTGTCCTTATGGCGAATCTGAGTGGTACTATTAGTTCCATAATTACAAAATTTTGACTGTAAATTATGCTTACATAAGTACCTCGGCTGTCCCATTTTAAAACACAGTAACAGCCATGAGACAAAATGTTCAGGAGAGCCAAAAAACGTTTTTGTACCTTCATTTCAATGCCCTGGTAAAACTATGATAGATATCTGAACAAATGTAAGCTTAAAAGAAGCGGCAGAACCTAGGCTTTATATACAATACTATTTCATTTAAATATGACTAAAATTGTTGCTGTAATGCACAAAAGAAAACACTTACTAGGTTTTATATGGTTTTCTCACCCTAAAACCGCCCTCACTGACCATTTCATAACCTAGTAAGGGCCATTATTGTGTCATTTAAGACAAGTTAAGTATATTGAAATTGCAATAATTGCGTAATAATTTCATTTTTTATGGGATCCTTCACATATTATAAATCCAATTTTGCAGCACTTTTACACGACGGCACTATAAGTAATAGCTGAAATACGGGCATATTTTTATGTTTGTTTTTTTGTTTTATGTAAATGAATTAAATAGCCATATTCAGAAGGCTCTAACATGAAAATTATTTATGGCTGCCTTCAATTAGACAATATTTCCTAAATTTCTATCTAAAAATCAGTTTTATAACTTGTTTTTTTTTTTGTTTATGCAAAATAGGGCTAGTAGAAAGGTTCTAACGAGAAAGGTCTCTATAGCTTTTATAAAGAAGACAAAATTTACTTATGTTCTACTTTTAATTCAACTCTCTAGGTTTCATTGGTGCAAAGATACAGGTTCTGAAATGTCTGATATTTTGTTCGAAAAAAGTGTTAGTAATAATGTATGCCATTTGTGACTTACTAAAATTAACGGACGAAAATTGTCCTTTGCTGACCATTTCAAAACCTAGTAAGCGCCATTGACCATTTTAAAACCTAGTAAGTCATTTTCACTTACTGTGTTTTAAAATGGTTGGTGGCTCTTACTATGTTTTGAAATGGTTTTCGTGGCATTTTTGATTTCGCAGGGTGGAGTTACTAGGTTTTTAGAAATTTTATTTTCGTTTCTAAGCGGTTTTTTGATATTCTGACAATGCAGTTTTGTGCGGAATCGCCTAAAATAATGTATAAATCAAAGACCCGTTTTTTTTTAAAGTTGGCGGTTACTGTGTTTTGAAATGGGACAGCCGACCTATCTACTCCTACTTTAGTACTTATAAATAAACGAATTATAAGTAATTTATAAATTGGGCTATTAACAAAAATAACGTAAGTATTTTCTTCGTACTTATACACCTACCTAACTTGCAAACTTTTAAGTTGACGTGTGTACAAGTTCCGAGTTGGCTATTGATTGAATCGAAGCCTTTGAAATGAACAAACCTAATTTAAAAACTTTGTCTGAAATAAGCTCTTTAATCTCCGCCGACTGAAGCCTGAAAACAACTTTGTTAAATCATTCAACGCTTTATATTTACAAATTAGAAAACAAACGCGGGCTGCTAGAGATGGAAATTAAATTTATATTCTGGTCATGAAATTAAGAAATAACGTAGAGTAATGTGGCTTGTGGACACCACAAACAACAGGGTGTACAAAAGGTACCTTTTCGAATGTACCTATATCTCAAGGTATATGCGTCCAACGCACCCTGGACCGCAACTTATCTGACTGGCTAATTATGTTTTATTAGTGTTAGTTTAATTTGTATAACGAATTAGTTTTTTCTAATGTTTTACAATAATAGTAAATAAAAAAAAAAAACACTACGGTGACAAACGCTAGACCAGCTCTAGATTGTTAGACTAAAGAATTTTGATAGGGAGTAGTGGTTTGATAGAAGATGGTATTATAAAAAACAAGAAAAAAAATAAGATAGAGAGTAAATAATATTATAAAAACAAGGTGTTAAGTCGAGGGGTAATCAGACATCATTATTGTCGCTGCTTGGCTCCTCAAGGGAGGCCCATGTTCAGCAGCGGACAACTGTTGCCTGATGACGCGCGTCTATAAAACAAATAAATTAAAACCCTATGTGAGAAGTTGAGTAGGTACCTGTGATCACTGATTAGCTCGCGCAATATCAAACACATAGCGCGAGTGCGACGAAATGACACATCTGACATTTTAATGCGAATCCTCGATATGAGAAAAGTTTTATGCACGAGCGAACGCCTACATTTTGTACCGTTTTTTCTGAGCGTGTTAATTCCAGCTTTAGAAGGTTGGTTGAGTATTTGTATGTACAAGCGCATCTTTATTTCATTCAAGTTCTTGGTATGCGAACATGCGTTCGCGAAACGTTTTGTTCAATCCCTCAATAAAAACTAGGACTTATTTATAAACATAAAATTTTATTACTTTGAGAATCGTCATAAAAGCGAGGTCTGACTGTCAAGTTTTTATGTGTTTTCTTACATAAAAAGAGTTGGGTCTTGCGAGGGCGATAAGCGGATAGGAATCACAACAAATTGAGAGTCTGCAGTTAAATCATAGCCGGGGGCGTCCATTTCCGTATTTTTATGGGCGGCGCGTGATGTGGTTCTGAAAATTACAGGTCTCCCTTTCTAAGCTCTTTACTGGCCTATTCTTTTTGCGTGGTTTATTATCAGATCTTGGAGAGGCAAATGCGTTTATGGAGTTTTCATGAAGTGCCAATGCAATGCGATGAATATCAATATCACATAAAACCATATCCCATGGTCATATGAGATATTGAGAGTTACAGGAAACAAAGCTGTGTCAGTAATTCATTAGATATTCTTCAGTGAAAACGTTTTTATTTTAGAAAAAAATAGCCGCAGAGAGGAACTGAATTACTCGTGAAATAAAATGAACAAAATAGCAAATGGATGTAGACTGGAGTCTTAAGCACCACTTAGGCTTATAACTGTTTTTCAAATAAACAGTGTGAAGTGAGACAATAGTCGCTCCTTCAGGGCGGCCGGTCCACTCGAGCACCTGCCGAGTTATCCTCAATTAAGAGACGAATACTCTAGTTTTTTATTATGTTTCTTGGAAAATAGTGTTAAGTTTGACTCATAGATCATGTGGCATTTTACGGGAGCTGAAATTTATTTACACCCTGTGTAATTGAATGTGTAATTGAAGTACCTAGGCAATTTTAAAAATGATGAACCAATACATTTTTTTTAACCACGATACAACGGCCGTACGAAGTACCGATACTTGGTCTATTTGTTATCATAACTATGAATGTAACGACCACGATTTCAGTAAAGTTATATTATTTATCTATTTATACCTAACTACATCCATTCTATTAATCGTTATGAAAAACGATTTAAAATGTAATTATTATAGCTTACAAAGATAAAATCTACTTGTAGAGACCACTTTTGATCAAAGACTACGTATTTCTAGACCAGTGCTCGTGGAGTCAGCATCTGAACGGACTAGGTAGGCACCACGCACCCCCCCCCCCCTCCCTGTCCCCCTGTCCGTCACAGCCCCTCCGCCACGCCCCGCTGGTCTGCCGGTCTACATCCAGCCCGCGCTGTCTCACTTCATTAAATAGCCACTTCCACTCGAGCAGATCCTCAACTGACTTCAGATGCGGGTTCAAAACTACTCGAATGAAATACTGACGTTCATTATCCTATTCTATTCTATTCTATTCTCATAGGGGGTGAAGTTCCTGTACGTGGCTCTCTCGAGTGGAACCTTTGTACATATCCCCTTGATTTCAGCTCAGCCAGCCTAGCTCCCGAGTAAACTGGAGTAGCAGGCCTGGGTGTTGTAATAGCTGAGGTAGGCGCTCTGTTGGTCCAAGAATAGATAATCTTGTTTCTGTAGTAGGTGGACAAGCTAACAGAATATGTTCAACCGTCTCATCTACTTCCTTACATGTCCTACATAAGGGACTAGTTGAGTTACCTATGGTATATAAGTGTTTATTCACGCAACAATGTCCTGTTATTAATCCTACCATTAATGATATATTACTACGGGACAGGTTGAGTAAGTAGCGTGTAAGTTTATGGTTGTGTGATACAATAAACGCTTTAGTTTGTCTGCAATCTACACGATTTTTCCACTCCTGATTGTGTTCAGATAGTGTTTTATCGGTGAGAACTTGCCTTATTGCCTTTGATGACAAACTAATAAATGGTTCTGGCCCTATTGGTAGGGTATTTGATCCCATTCTTGCTAGTCGGTCAGCCTCGCAATTTCCTATGTTGTCGTTATGACTTTTAATCCACTGTACTGTTACATTATTTGAAATGCTTAGGTTTTCCAGTGTTCTGTGACATTCTAAAATTAATTTAGATTTTGTTACAGTTCTGCCTAAGGCACCTAAAATAGCCATACTGTCTGTGTAGAAGCAGATATTGCTATTTTTTGTGTCTTTTATTTGTGTAGCTCCGTCAAGTAGGCTGGCAGCTTCTGCCTGAAAAACAGTAGCTTTGTTCCCGAAGCTGACAGAGTATTGTAAATTAAGTTCCGGGCAGAAGACACCTCCACCGCTGCCCTTCTTGTTCTTGGCTCCGTCAATGTAGATATTGACGTCGTAATTGTTTTCGTCTGATGTGCCACACTGATCTCGCTGGATAGTGTAGCTTCTGTTGAAGATAAACGTCTTTATAGTAGTGTCGCTGCATTCAGTGGACCCGGGAGCCGACAACTTGGCAATGTCAAGTATGCGACTGTGTCCCTGTGCAGTAGTATTCGTTGACCATAGTCCCATGTTACTTAGCCTTATCGCCGCCGCTTTAGCTTCCTGCTTGATGATAATATCGAGTGGTGGAAGTCCTAGAATTATTTCTAGGGCGGCTGTTGGGGTTGACTTCATACATCCAGTGATTGAAACGCATGCAAGCCTTTGGAACTGTCGTAGTTTGTTTTTCACAGTAATGAGGTTCGATCTTTGCCACCAAACCACTGCTCCATATGTTATTATAGGTCTGACCACCGCTGTGTACAACCATTTACACAGCTTTGGCTTGAGTCCCCATTTGGATCCAACAAGTTTCCTAGTTTGGTATAGGGATATTGTTGCTTTACTTAGGGTTTTCTCCACATGTTTAGACCAGCTTAGGCGGTGGTCTAGCCATATGCCGAGATACTTTACCTCATTTGTTAACTTTAAGGTTGTATTAAAAAGTTTAGGTAGCTTTAAATTACCTATCTTAGTCTTTTTGGTAAATAGAACCATTTCCGTTTTGGTTGGGTTCACTGACAATTTATGTTTGTGACACCATTCCTCTATGATGTTCAGTGCAAGTTGCATCCTTTCACATAAGGTATTTACAAACAGACCGCCAATGAGAATCGTAACGTCATCGGCGTAGGCTATTGTTGTAAAACCTTTATTATTTAGATCGCAAAGTAGATCATTCACAACTAAAACCCACAGCAATGGAGATAACACTCCACCCTGCGGACATCCCTTTGCTACTTTGCATCTTATTGTATTTGTTGAAGTAAAAGATACTGTTCTTGATTTAAGCATATTTGTTATCCAGGCACTGATGACCGGGTCTACATCATGATTTTTAAGGTTATTACTTATGCTATTGAACATAGTTTTATCAAAAGCTCCTTCAATATCGATAAAAACTGCAAGGCAGGATTGTTGTAACAATATTGAATTTTCAATTTTGCTTACCACTTCGACGTTCATTATGAAACTATAAGTAAATAAGTTTTATGTAAGTATAAATAGAATAGGGGGCGTATCGCCATTTTTCAGGCCCGTCCAAATATCAGGACTGGAGAATGAAACATCTTTATAAACTGAGAAATGAACGTGGCTTTATCGTATACCTTCGAACATGTTGTCTACATAAGCCATTGGATATGCTCATCAGCTTAGGTTACAGACCTCATACTTATTTCGTGGCAATTTCCTGCCATCTTTCACTAATCATCCACAATGTGTCGCTCCGGGCAACTATTTATTATTCCCCCCCATCCCATACCCCACACCGCGGCTCGTGCTAGTCGCGAGGAGCGCCGCGGCTCCTGCGCCAAACGAGCGCCGAATCTGCCGGTTTACGACGCATTAATCACAGCACGCGGCAGCGACCAACTACTAATTAATGAACCAACTTATATTACACTCAGTATTTCATTAAACTAAATTAATATTGAGAGAGGAAGGAAGGCGTTAGAAGTTATTTGGCGGAGATGAACGAGAATGTAAATGCTTATTCGTAATTAGTCCACAGTCAATGTTACCATTAATTATGTAACTATTCAGAGATAGTCGGTTGAAGACAGTTGGAGTGGCATTGGGCGGTGGGACGACCGTGGGCCGGGGGTCGGGGCGATTCGTCCGTGAAGCAAAAACTATTGAAACTTGATTAGTCGCCGTCCCTCCGTCCAGACGGCTTACGAAACTCACTCAGACACAAGAATCTAAATACACTCAACCCTTTTTTGCCGGCGGCTGCCTTTGATCCTCTACGCAGTCAGGTGTTTGGATCTACTTGAAGTTCTTTATTTTCTGGGATTGGCAGCCCCCCCCCGTGGTCTTTGGCAATACTCGAATATAGGTTTACTTTACATTCTCTTTGAAATACATACACGGATCATCGAGTCAGTTAGTTCAATCATGTGTGAGAAATTTTATATATAGGTACTTATAGTTCTGAAAAATATACTTTACAACCGTAAATAAATAAACAATATAAAAATGGCGGTCGTTACATAAATAAGAGTAGGAAAGACATTACTAATTGGACGAGATAGCATGGTTATATCCATCCCAAGTTAACTCACCCCGTTCGTATGTCTTCTTGTCAAAAATAAAAGTAATGTAGTAAAGTAAGTGAAACGCGCTTCCTCCTCGTCGGTATAAATTACCGATGATTGAATAACGGAAAACAAGCCTTATATATTATTATTTGCTTCCAATTTGTGTAACGTGACTTCTTTCATATC
Organism: Plutella xylostella; assembly: GCF_932276165.1. Classification (NCBI taxonomy): domain Eukaryota; kingdom Metazoa; phylum Arthropoda; class Insecta; order Lepidoptera; family Plutellidae; genus Plutella; species Plutella xylostella. The sequence continues at coordinate 200,308 of NC_064003.1, forward strand.
GCTTTCTTCCGTTTATGCGTGTTTCCGCGTAGGGACTACCGGGAAATGCTGAAAAAAGAAAAGGATAAATAAAATGCGAGTTCTTACAACATCTGCATAGTAGTAAAGTACCTACCTAGGTAGTATACATCATAATTTTTAACTAGACTTTAATCAAAATTAAATAGGTAAGTACTTACTTACCTTTCTAGAGACAGTGGTGCTGAAGCTGATTGTCTCTGCTGATGAGATGGTACATACCATGTATGTACCTACATATATTAGTTATAGATACATAATATTATACAGGGTTATTGGTAAGTAGACCGGATCCTTTCAGGAGGTGATAGAGGAAGGCATTTCCAGTGGATTGAACCCTATAATGCATTATCCGAAACTTAACCATTTCTAAGATATTTAATATTTAAGCTTTTTTGAATTTTTTGCCAAAATGTTATGCTTAAAACCGAAAATAAAAAAAAATTACCATATTTGAATAATTTTTTTGGTTGTTTTGCATAAGTAACACCATAATAAATTTATTAAAATAATCAAATGTGCATTATTCGACTTAAATTAGACAAAATAACTCAAAATAGTTAAACATTTTAAAAAAATATTCAAGACGCAAAAACAAATAAATTAAATTAAAAAAGAATTTCATATGAAATTTTTTTGTGCACTTTAGCTTAAAAACATTGTCAACTCATAAGCTTTCAAATAAGTAGCGTGGTGTTGCTACGACTACGTGCACATTTAAGTTTATAACGTGAGTGTGGATGTTTATTACTCGTATTCTTTCAGTGGTTGTCATTTCGTGAGTTGACAAGTGATTTTTATCCCAGAAAACCTTTAAAACGAAGCGAAGCTCGCGGGAAAAGGTACCTAGGTTAATAACTACAATTTAGATGGATTGTTTTTCTGTAGATACAAAACTAAAAGCTTTTAAATTACAAGAACAATGTTTATAGTAAAGAAATTTCAAAAATCGTCACGGAAAAATAAAACAGCGCTTGACGTAATGCATAAAAATATTAAAAACGCTTTACAGCGCGGAAAGTTTATAATAACTGGGGCGTGAAATTGTGTAAACAACTTGTCTGATACAAGAATATCTTGAAGAATCTTGTAACAGTATCTGAAATGAAACCATAGATGTCATGGAATTCATGAACTCCAAATTTAACGTTACTTTATTTATCGTCTCGGAGGTCAGATAGACTCTGTTTGTATTTCTTCTTACCAGCACATCTATGTGCCTATACATTTAAGTATATTCAATAGGCAATTAAGAAATCTGATTTCAGGTCAGGTGACCAATTAGAAGGAGCAATATGTAAAATTGAGGACAATAGCGACACGTGACGCTAGAGAAGGCATGTTCAGTGTGGACGTTCGCTTCGCCATGACGATTGAATCACTTATAGGAGGTGTCCACCCGAGAATGCTTTTGTTCCGCGCCCACACTCCTGCGGGCTTTGTGTCGAGGCCTCACAATATTCGTCGCTAAATTCCACTCAACGTGTAAATTCGAGAACACAAGGCCGCGTCACAGAGCGGTGGATGTTCGCAAAAAGCGATGAAAAAAATGTTTGAAGTGTGGGCCGGGGACGGACCGGTGAAATATGAAGCCATCAGCCGCGCGGGCCACCGCCGCCGCCGCCGCCGCCGCCCGCGCCCACTGCGACTGCGGACCCGCACCGCCGGCATAAACACCAAAAAACAACTGAACAGCGGAAGGTGTTCGTTTGAATAAATTTACACTTACCGCGGCGGCTGTTTCGTTGTTTGCATTGCTTGCTTCGGCGGAATCCAGCAAGTTGTGTTTAAATGGAGTTGTAAAGATGGCGGTGTGTCGCACACCCGTGCTTCCGGTGGGACATTCCGGTGGCGTGTACCGTACTGCTGCAGTGTTGCTACGAAGATGAAGCACTTACGGCATAGCTTCACTACTGCTGATTCTGACCTACATTAAAATACGCAATGTAAATGTAATATCTTTTTGCAGAATGCTATAGTTGTCGTGTATGAGGCGGGAATGTGAGGGCGCTATGAGACAGGCTGTCGCTTCACTCCGTTTTTAATATTGAGCGGAAAATATTCGTATGTAAAAAGACATTCCCCTGAGAGCCGGAACAAGCCATGTGGCGGAAGTGCGTGACAGCCATTCATGTGATGTGATTCATGTGGTTGAGCTTTTTTTTCCAAATCAAAATATTCGAGTGTGTTTAGTTATTTGAAGATGTTAAGCTCTATCGTACACTCCCATATTAATTGATGTCTCTGATAGGTACAAGCATATTATTAAATTTCGTATAATATTGAAATGGGAAATACAAAGTAAATGTGATTATACCTAATATATGCCACCTTTATCATCCCCGTAAGACTACCTCATTGTATCAATAAGTTCAAAGGAAATTGATTGATAAAGCTGCCATATTAGGAATGTACGAGAATAGCAAACAGTTCTGAAAGTTTCAGACACGTTTGAAATAGGTCAAGGCCTGATCTTCCGCTGATCTATCGCCCCGAGGTCAGGCAGACCCTTCCTGCGCGGTATATCATGACGCTTCACTCGCGCTACATCAGCTATTAAGAAGAGGCTCGGATAAGTGACATAAACTGTGATGATAACACTTACACATACACACACACACACACGGATAGTTTGGAGACGGTCTCGGCCCGAGGGTAAAGGGTGTAAAATATTGTGTGTGTATTTTAGTAAAAGTGTTATTTTTATGACTTACTCGTCCCGATCATTACCAGCTCGTGGCTCGCCGGGTAAATATGTAATAGATGCTGAAAATTGAATGTAAACACGCTGGAATATTATGTAAAAGGAGGAATATCAACGACACACATTTATTAAATGTAGTCGGATTTTCTCCTACCTAATAGTACGGACTATGGACACAAAAAGAACTTTCCAGTGATACTATGAAACAACTTTAAATAAGGAGGCTTTAGAAATGGAAAAGAAACAGATGATTATATCCACATAATTATAATTAGGTAATGCTTTCAACTGTATTCTCCGATGTGGTAGTCAAAGATGAGTCTCAAGCAAGACATCCACTTTCGCAGTATGTTTCTACTCACGTGATATCTTAGGGATACCTACATCTCAAATTATAAATGATTATATTCGATATTTTATCTACTAAAGCTGTTACCTAATACCTAGCTTAGCTCAAGGATGCACAAGGCCGTCTCCGAGGACGCGGCTAACTGACTTACCTCGTGATCGACTCGGCCCTCAATTTGGCTCAACATTGAACGCAATTTGAGTGTGATGCATTCTTAATACGTGCTGCGGAGTACGTGATTGGGCTACGGGAGGGCTCGCAATCTCACCACTATCTATATTTATAACAATCCGGGAAACTGGCGTACTTTCGTAGCTTCACCTTTGCTAAAAGGAGAACATTTTGTGCTGAGAATACAGATTCTGTTACGTTCAAAAACACGTAAGTAAATGTAAAAATAATATGTTAAGTATAAGTATATCATTTTCGAAGTTCACGTTTAAAAGTCATTTAAAATAAGAAGTAAGGGTATAAATACAAACCGTGTTAGCGACGGTACACGTGCTAAGTCCCACGAGCGTATTAAAAGATTTGTAACTGCAGAAACAACTTCGTACTTACACATGTTATGGTACAGAAACGGCTTTATAAATTCTAAATCCAGCTTTATTTCAATAAAGCGTTACAAACTGAACTTCAAATATGAATGGAGTAGGTAATGCTAGTCTCTCTGTAAATCTGTAGCTAGTTTTCTGAAATGTTCAGTTTTCTCGAAACGATGTTCTCACGCTCCGCTCGCGAAGTAATATCATCCATTTATTCTGCAAAAAAGACAAGCAGCGTTATGATTGGCCATAAAAGTTTCATATGCCCATTCGGCGTCTCACACACAGTATACAGGGGGGCATTTGTCACGCGTAAATACACAATGATTTGTCTGATTCACCTCGCGCGTGAATTTAACTCTTCTTTTATTCATCCTGTGATTTGAATAATATAGCGATCGGGTGAAATCGACTGAACGACGCTGAGGGCTACTCTGAGAACTGGTTCATGTAATGTAATGAAACGTTGTGGTATTGAAACGTCCATAACCTTTTACCAAAAGCGTAAACATAGTTGAGTTGCGGGGATCTACATACATACTCGTACATTACTAACAGTCCTCTCATAATGCTCTGGCTTTTACTGTGTTTGACTCACTATGTTATTTTATATAAAAAAAACTAATTTAGATAATTTGCATATTTAATACTTAAATTATTTTTCCATGCTCCAGATAAGACCAAGTAAATGCAGTAAAGTTCACGAGTGCGCCCCCCGTGTAAGTAGTTCGTAATCGTAAATCTGCTCGCGAGTGTAAATTGCCGGAATGAGACGGTATCGGCGAGCGCTGCAGATGGATGGAACTTCGACGAGAGTTTAAAGTGCAGTGTGAAATGTATCGGCCGTCGTTTAGCAGAAACACTACACCAGGGAGTAGGTACTGTAGCAGGGTACTTCAGTGTGCTTTACTGTTACTGCCTTCGGAATATAAAAGGCAAGGGTGAGCGAGTGAATGACGGCCGCGTCGCCTTGTTCCCTGTTACAGCGAGCCTCTGGTAACACCTGCAAGAAGTGGGATAATGTACAACATAAAGTGTCTGGTTATGTGTAAGTAGTATGTGTAATGTAATTTGTTCTCTAATCCCCCATCAGGAGTGGTTGGTTGGCTTCAGTTTGGAACTGAGGCCTATCAAAAGACTACAGTTCTCACAAACACCGCGAAGAGTAAGGAATATTATATACCTATATAGGTTGTTAATGTTATTTTGTTACCCTATGAATTTAATTATGTACCTATATTATTATATAAGGTGACTACTTACGAAGACGTATAAAACTCATTAAACATTGTTTACACCAAAAAGTTTAATATTTTCTTACCTTTCTCAATCATACTTAGTTCAGTTTACTGCCAAATTGATTTACTTTAGTGCCTTTTTAATTGTACTAATGCAATTAATAACTTTATTTATCGTCAGATTAACGGTCGGTAAATCGAACGGCGCAAAAGTTATAACTTTGTCGCGAATGTCGATAATGACCCAAACTTATTGATAGTCTTAGAGCTCATAACATTTTTATGTTCCGAAAAAATCAAGCTATCGGAAAGCAAATAAATGGAAATACTTACCTAAAATTATTTGCTACATTTTTATTTCTGTACTTATTTCAAAATTAATTAAGGTCCGGTAGAGTCTCGCTTACAGATTTGTAGTTACAGACTTTGTGTAATTGATGAAAATATCTACACTATTACAGTGCTGTGTATCACTGATATCGAGGAAGCTACTTACTCTGCGTGCTTCTCTAGTAAGTAGATGAAAATATACACATAAATTCAAACGATTTCATCAATATGAGAAGCAGACCCGTCGACTGAATTACAAAAGTTTTCAGTTTACAGGCACATTGTACCGACAACTTCACATTGTATCGCGCAACTTCCTCAAGACTCAATCATTTCAAAAGCTTATTTTTGTATTGACAACTTCAATGGCGAAGTGCTTTCTATCTCGAACTGGACTCACTACACAATGGCGGACGAAGCGGCCATTTGCCAGCAATATTTACTTACTCGTGAAAATACTACACACGACAGAAATATCTCGTCCCGTCTTTGATGAATGTATCCGTCCCTGATGGCCCAGTGTGTGTGAGTGAGATGTGAGATAGCGTGTCGACTTATCACGGTTATCAGCCGCGCACAAGTGACACACATTAGCGCCATTACCCTAATAATGTGCCGGCCGCGCGGGGTCGCGTCATGTGTTTAGCAAATCATCCTCATGGCATCTTCATTAGCTTACTTTATTATTATTAGAAGGTATTATTCGTCCGTGATTTTCCTATTATTTGATATAATGTCTGTACTTTATATTATATACCTATCTAATATTTACATTAAATTTGAGATATTATAATATAACTAATAAATCACGTAATTAAATATAATATGAACAAAAACGACAGTAAACTTAAAAATTGTCGAACATAATTAAGTACTTAATTATAATTATGCGTGAATACCGAACAATAATTTTGAAGCTACTGTAATTATATTTACTCAGGTTTTAAATACTATGTATATCATATTACATACTCATTGAGAGGAAATAATAAAAAAAAGGTTTTTAACCAATTAAGTCAGTTTGTGTGCCAAATTTTATCTTATCTTATCTTAAGTCGCAAAAGCCTATCTACCTAGAATTTTCAAGGGTTTATTTAATTTAAAATTAAAAGCTTGATGCAGAGTAAAAAACCCTTTTTTATCTAGTAGTTAATAAATTGTAACCTAATTTATTCACCTCAATCATGAAACCGTTGTTATTTTTCTTTCGGCAAGTAATGATGATGAAGCGTGTTCGGGCGGCGGCGGCGGCCCTGATCGCGAGTGACGCGACACATTCACTTCATTAAAACTTACAAAATTGAACCTCCCCTGGGCAGAGCTGGAATATAAAACTCTCTTGCAAACCAGTTTCGAAGCAAAACAAACTGCGGAAGCGTAAAGTTGGTGAGAAAACATATAAATCAGGATATCGGCCGCTCCGGAATCTGATAAATGGAAGTCGCGCGAGCATGTTGCCGCTATCTGCCGCCGATGGAGTCACACTGAGGATGTCTCCACGCGAGCTGGTGGCACAGTCTACAGTGTGAGATGTGGATTTCGTGCCCTCAATGTTCAGCTCTAGAACTGCAGTGTCATACAGTACCTACCTGTAATGCTTACAAATACTTTTTCTTGTAAAATTTTTTAATAACTACTACTTACCTACACCGTTCGGATCCGTGACCACTGTAAAAGTTAACAAAATACCTATAAAACTACACCATTAATATTCTTTGCCTCAAGTGTCTTTACTTTCAATGAACTGAAACATACTGAAATCATGTGATAACGGTTTCATGCGACAACGCTGCCAGAAAGCATACATGATCCGATTACTGCACGGGATCGAATTCATTCCGAATAGTTGGCAACCTTTATAAGTCTCTCCGCGACCCGCAACTATCAAGACTCGCTGAAGTTCAGCCGACGTGCGGCCAAACCACCGGAGTTACATCAAGTAGCCTTTTCAGGACAACACAGTGTTTCCAACGCGATCTTACAACGATAGTCACGCTGAAATGATAGGTTGAGAATGAAAGCAGGATTCCCGAGTGGTCCGGAATAGGGCGCCGGCCCCTATTCTCTAGCAGTGAGTAGCGACGCGGTCACACCACTCACACTTTTGTTCAATATCGGGAGCTTTGTGGTCCCTCGCTCGCTCGTGGCTTTCAGGCGCTGTGTGTGTGTGTGTGTGTGGGCCGGTGATGTTTGTAGCTTGATGTATGACGTAGGTACATGCTGCTGGGAGATGGATTGAATGCGTGGGTGTAGTATACAATTACGTATAAATAAGTGTCTATTTCAGGATAGATACCATTAGGTGCGGGCAGGTAGTTATTAGAATAGTGGGTTCTATAATGTTAGTCTATTTCTACTCCGAGAAAATAGGTTTTGAGTACATAACAACTTTCTTTAACAAGTTCTGCCGTCAATAATTCTTACAAAGTTCATTCTAGGACCCAAAAAATTACAGTTTGCGTTCGCGAACAAAAGTGAACGCGAATAAAGTCCCATATTGGGTCGTGTTAGCGGGCCAGCGCTGTGCCGTGTGGAGCGAGCGCTCGGTGTTTATGGGGACCGCCCGCGCAGCGCTGCGGCGCTCGATGGAGGCAGGCGCTTCCTGCACGCTCAGCGCTTTAATGATGTAGGGGAGATAACATTTAATTGAAATAGTACAATATGCCAGTCAAATTTCAGTGTAGTGAGTCAATTTTCTCACCTTCATTTTTTTCACCTGTTTATGTAATAGGTAATGAAAACCTATTTGACAAAAAGCTTTGATCGGTTAGTAGTAAAAACCATTAAAGTATTATAGGTCCCTGGGCACTCAGCAAAAATACGCTTCTCATGGAATCATCCTTTCACTTACTTATTCCCAATCTCCGCTGGGGAGCAAAGGGCCGAAGTGAAGTGCCGCCATCCTTTCGCGGTGGTGATAAACCTACTAGTTCAGTTCTGCCTTTATTAAAATAAACAGTTACAAGACAAAGTGTTTCAGTAAAACCGCATACTTACTTAATAATAACTAGGTAAAATAGAAGTGAACATAATTCACAAACCGTGAACGATATGAAAAGTAAACTATATAGCAGCAACTGTTACAGTTACAGGAAGTCTCATTACTGTGAACCAACTTGGATGGAGTTTAAAAAACCAACAGGTAGCAGGAAATATCCATCATTAAAAAGTTTAAATAACTTGGAAGTTAGTGGCCGCCTTCTGAATCCACAAGTAAGGAAACATATTATTTAAAATATGTTTAGTGAAATACACGTGTATTACAAGCCAAGAGAATTTTAAATGGGCCATTTCTTATCATAGTATTTTCTACAAGATTTTCCGCACGTAGCCCTAAGGAATCGTACTAAGAAATGATGAAGATTTTTTATAGTAAAAGATTTTTAACAATGAAAAATCTCGGACTCTAACATTGCCAACAAATTTTATTATTTATTTATATTTAAGAATATAGTCTCCTTTTCCTATTAAGTAAGTCTCTTTTAGTATAGTTAAGAAACGAACGACCGAAAGTTAATGTTACTTTCACGTTGTTGTGTCATTTTATATGTAGGTCGTATATAGTAGGTTAGAAGTGGTAAAAAAACTTCGGTAAGTAAGTATGTATTTTTCCTTGTTTGGAGAACTGGTCTCTATATCGTAGGCTCAAGTCTGTTGTTCTGTGCATCATGTTTTATTAAAATCGGCGCAGCTCAAAGTTACGAACTCATTTCTCATTATTGTTGGTGATTTTCATTTTCGGCTGTAGTTTAGTAACATGTTTCGGAATCGTTTAGGAACACACTAGTGCCTGGTAGTAGCTAGTGGTAGTGGGACGTGGGAGGGCAACTTTTGTATGAGATTTATGAGCTTGCGTCGCACCGACAGATATTACGACGAGGGTCCTCGCACGCCTCTAATTACCTTATAAAGTATGTGCGGGCGCGGCCAATATCTGGTCAGGCCCTTGCTCGTCTAATTAACTTCTTAATTAATATTATTACACTATCATAAGCACTAATAAAATAGTATTTATTATAAACTTTTCCTGCAACCGTTCTAAAAGGTTCCACTCAGTTCAACATCAGAATCCTACCTGAAAATAAGACAAATAACATACCTGATTTTTTATGTATTTACAACGTAATGCAAAACATATTATTTGCTTCTGCAGAATCAAACACATTGTTTGATTTCCAAAATTATGTAAACCGTCCGTACTAATTGATCACAGCCCACGTCGCGTCACGTCAGCAACAACCCGGATTAATTTGGATAATGATGAGCAACCAGATACTTAGTACATAATTAAGAAACTTAGTTACAGTAATTAATGGTACTTCAGCGTTCCTAGATTACGTAGTGCTAGCTAGTTGGATAATAAATTAGAGCTACGTTGATGTAGACGTGTAATACTGATAACTTGTATGATGAAGCGCGTGTACTGGAGAACTTGCTAGTTCAAACCTCCGCCTGAACTTCAGCGGGGTTACTCTATATACTGAAGAAAACGGACGAACGAGAGCAGAGCTGTCGTGTAATTGGCACGTTTAATGCAACGAGATAGAGTCGTGGCTTGTGCAGCAACCGAAACTTAGTTTTACGTCATATAGAGTGACCCCCAGACTCGCTTCACGTGTCGTGTCCTCTATTGTGCGTCTCAGAACTACGACCTATCATTAACCACAATATACTGAAACTGAATAATGCCTGTAAACTTCAAACAGAATTAGTTAAATTGTGTATTAGATCGGGTATTGAAATTAAAATCCATCTAAGCTGGGCGACATACGTGCTCTAAATAGACCTATTTAGCCTATACCTATGTGAATTTATTGACTTCATCAACTTTCATAAGGATACTAACTATGTAACTCTGACGAGACGAATGAATGCGGGATGGATGAAATGGAAACAACTCACCGGCACGACGTGTGATCGCAAGATGCCAATTAAGATCAAAGGTAAAATATATAAAAGCGTCATAAGGCCGGTGATGTTGTATGAGGCTGAGTGCTGGGCAACCAAAGTATGCGATGAGAAAAGGATGCATGTGACAGAGATGCGAATGTTGAGATGGATGTGTGGTGTTACAAGAAAAGATAGAAATGTAGAAGAATACGAAATGAGTATGTAAGGGGAAGTATGAAAGTGGCTCCTATAGTGGAGAAGATAAAAGCCATCGTCTTTCTTGGTTTGGGCATGTCATGAGAACATAAGATGATTATGTTACAAAGAAAGTGTTGGAAATGAGACCCGAAGGAAGGCCCAAGAGAGGAAGACCAAGAAAGACGTGGCTTGATTGCGTGAAAGAAAATATGGGAGAGTGTGAAGTGAATGAGGATATGACAGAGGATAGGGTAAAATGGCGTGACATGACCAACAAAGCCGACCCATAATAAGGATAAGGCAAGGAAGAAGAAGAAGAAGACAATGTAACTCTGAAACTAGTCATTCAGAATACATGTATTTCTGTATTTCTGAATATATGTATTTCTGTGCATTAATAAATTACTATAATACCCATCCTGAACATACTTAAACACTGAGTTAATGAAAACCACCAATACCCGTGGAGGTGTAAAGTCGGCGTGGGACCCCCCCGCGCCCCCCGTGACCCGCACAGGCGAGGTGACGGGACTTACGTTTCGTTCAGTCTTAATTTATTCAAATTGAAACGTAACATAATATACAGACAATATTGCGCGGCAGATTTATGTCAGTCGACGGCGATAGCTAATTTGCTACAGTCTCTTCTCTCGGATGCCGGTTCTGTCGTATATAGGTATAATACATCGTAATATCTTCAATACACATTTTTGGGTTCAACGAAACTCTTGAGTTATTGTGCACGTAGTGGACCTTACACGTGAAAGGTTTCCCGTGTTCTACTATATCTGTGAATGTTTTGTGGGAATCTGTTGGCCGATCTGTTGTACCAATAGGTAGTTTAGCTTTAGACAACAGACGGTACCAGGTAGTAGTAAAAAAAATAGGAGGATAGGAGCTTTAAGGTAAGCGTTCACCTTTCGGCGTCGTCGTACGCAACGGACGCATCGCATTCAGTATTATTTATATAGAAATTTAGACAAAGTACCTTCCATTCCATCGGGATTGTCGACGCTCGATTAAAAGCACATTTTCACCAGAATCAGACGGTTGCTTCGTAGGGATATGATTATATGCATACACTTTCATTCAATAGTTAAAAAAGACACCAAGAACCCACAGCAATTCAATAAAATCATGATTGTTATTTCGTGCTGTATAGGAGTACCTATAGAACAAGACAAGAAAGATTGCTTATACTTTTCAATTTCACGTTCCCCAGAGCAGTGACGTAATGAAATTAGGCTCCGGAAGGAATATCTCGGGGACATTACATGTAATTCATCGCAGAGACAAAGAATATCCTTATCAACCGTGGGATAATTTTATGCATTATATCAGTACGGAGCTTATTATCGTTTATGGCAGCCATTCTCTTTAACGGCGGAAAAAAAGAGAGTGATAAGAAAGAAAAGTGTCTTTTAAAAAGGTTTGTGTCACTGTACCCATATTTGTGTTTTCCAGTTACCAATGATAGATTTGTTATGAATCCGAATCGAATTGAGTTTAATTCTATCCCGTTCTATTATCTGTGTGTGGTGCTGGTTTCCTCACAATGTTTTCCTACACCGTAAAAGCGATGGTATATATTACTTAAATTCTAAAGAACTCATTGGTAGTACATGTCAGCGTCGGGATTCGAACCCGTACCTTTACCATGAGAAGTGGGAACTTACACCACCCGAATCGTGTAGAACTATGAATAATATACTCATTTACAGCTTAGCGAAAGTAGATTAACGATACGCAACTACCAACTCACACAACTTCGATAATTAGTACATAAGGATGGCTTAAATAATACGAGAAGTGTGTATTATATATTAATGATTATACTTGGTAACGAGGGCAAACCTCTCTAAGAATAAAGCTTAATATGCCACTTAGCTGATAGCTTAGTTCAGTACGTATAAAGTTTGCTGTAAAAGGTTATATCTGATTACCTACCACATCATGTTATAAAACCTTATTATTGCGTCAAGTGCTGATAATTATAATTACATAGATAGGGTATTTTAGTATAAACTATAGATTGGAAACAGCAAGTCGCTGAGATATCGTTGACGACTCGCCAGGTTCGTGAATAAAGGCCAAGATGTACGTAACTTACGACCTGGACCCCCGCGGCGCTGGCGGCGGCCCAGCCCGCGCCGCGGAAATGCACTATTTATTATATCCTCATACAAACTAGGTACGAGTTGTTACATATCCATGTTTTTGGGTTTTCCGCTGTTGAAGTTTAAATTGTGGTAGTTGCTGGGACAAGAACACTTTATTACTCATAAATAATTTCACATGTATTGTATATTTTAGTAGCGATTATATCAGCAACGATAGCTCTCTCTTTCGTCTCGACATACGTATTATTAAGTACTAACCTTCAAACATCCTTCAGATGCCGGAGTCCGAAAAAAGCATTTCCAATGTAGCCCTGGCCTGGACTCGGACTGGTCCATATTAAATTCTGCTCATAATTCCCGCAGCGCGCTGTCTGGAAATTCTTTTGTGCTCCTCAGTCGGTCCAGTATTTAAAGTATAAATATTTCATTCCACTGAGCTGCGGCTCGGATTTCACTTGTATCACGTGTTTAAAGTTTATTTTCATTTTAAAACAGCAACTACTTACTAACAATTTCAATTTTATTATTATTATTAAATTTATGAGCCCGAGAAAGAATTCGCACATTCGTGAAATTCAGCGCGCTTTGCTCAACAGGCGGACCAACAGCGAGATTTCCAGATATCTTTTATACGTTTATAAATTTCAGTCAAAGAAAGCATTTCCAAATAAATTTTTGACCTAGATCTGGAGCACATTTCGGGATCGATATCGCCTCGTTCAGCCGCTCCGCCACAAAGTGAGCTTTTGTTCGCTGAAAGGTCCCTGAAACATTTTATTACTGAGTAGTTACTTTTCTCAAGTCCTAAGGTTTCCAATTGTTACCAATGAGTTCTGTATTTTCCCTCATACGTCTATACCTAAGCAATACGTATGTATTTGACGAGTGGCACACATTATACACGTGATTTCACAGTAACTTTATATGTTATACAGGTAAAGCTTTGCTGGTGTAGAAAGAATTACCAATACAAAATAATATATTACTGAATGACGACAATCACTAGATAAGTTAATTTCTTGCCTCTAATCTAACCATCGCCAATGAGAACGCAACACTTTTTTATATTCACAATCGAACCTCAAAATTTTACTGATTCAAAACCGTTCACAATGCAGCCTCACCGTGCTCCAAGAAGTCCGCCCGAAAATCACGTGCCAGATAACAGCGAGCGCTCGACGCTGACGGCGCAGCGCTGCAGAGCTGCATCTTGACGCCGCCTGCGGCCTGTTTGCTCAGCACTACGCGATACAGACGTGAATAGCATTGTAGCGCTGCTCCTCGAGCACATTCTTGCACTCACTTCGCTGCGAAGTCATCAGTTAGCTATGGCTTATGGAGGCAGAATTTACTGCGGGTTTTATGTATTGATTTCGGTATAGAGTACAAGGTAAACGACTTTATAGGAACCTTTGTACTGTGCTGGCTATATTTTGGCCTTAATTCTGGATTTAATCTATAAACATAAAATAGTAGATTTATTTAAACTTAACTTTTATTTTGGCAATAAAGTAAAAATTTCGTAAACGCAACAAATTCACAGAAGAGTTATTTTGTACCGTTAGCAAATTCGGTATGGAAATAATTTTCAGAAAATGGTTGGCAGAAATATGTAACTAGCTAATTTTATGATTCGGAATTAAAATAGGCAAAAAATTGTCCGAGCAGTCGATTACAGTCACTGTACACGGTACATACATACAACTGCTAACTGGAACGCAGTTAAATTTTACCGCTGTCGGATAAATCCGGATGTTAACTGTCGAACGAGACTAGACAAATTCATAAAAGTTTTTCTCAAAAATATTTAACTTTATAAGGTGATTTGTGTATTCTGAAAATATCAACTTTATAGAGTGATTTGTGTATTCTGAAAATATCAACTTTATAGACCGATCCTTGTGTTGTCTCCTCTGGGCTGAGGACCTCAGGCAGGCGGCTGGTCGTGGCTGGACGAGGAACCCCGATGACGGTTGGAGCTTCTTGGCCTCAGCACAGCTGTGAAAGTTATGGTTATAAGTCAAAGATCGCAATTAGCACTAACTTTAATCGTGTATAAACGTTGTTGGCTGAATTTAGACTTTATTTTACTGAAATGCTTACATAATTTTTTAGCTTTATTTGGACGTAGCTCTTGTTAATTAGTATAAGCATGGCATCGGAGATATTAACATTTTTTATTCTGTGCCACGAACATTTAACTAGGCAAGGGTAATCCAATTAGCTTAACTGGGAGATTGCATTTTTTATTGCCTCTCGTGGCGAAGCTCAGGCAACTATAAGTAAGTAGCTTATTATGAACTCACTGGGAAAAATATAATGGCTTAGAAAACATGTAGGTTAGAACTTACCTAAATATTTTAGCTTATTAATAACTAGATCTACAATTAACAATAACGAATTAATATACAAATGCATTATTTTGGTGCTGTGCATTGCAGATTCTCTTAAAAAATTATAATATTGCTGAGCTAATTTTGCCTCGTGCACCAAGAAAATTCCACCCTTCACAAGTACCGTAATACATTAGAGAAGATTTACATCTTAGGACGCTGTGGTGAGTCGGTGATATAGAGATAGGGTGTAAAGGACTTGGGGTTATCATTATGGCTGTCGTCGGCCAACTGGGTACAACGCGTCTTAACTAAGGGCCTTTTGTTTACGAGTTGGGCAGTTATCTCCATCGCGGTTATGGGGCCCTGGTACCGCCGCAGAGACACATTAAGTCCTGACATAGTAGAAGCTAACTTGGCTTGATGTGAGGAGAAGCTCATTGGCCCCACTTGAACCGAATGAACCATTTCGGAATATTCAGATATGGTATTGTTCAATCATACCAACATAGGTACTAAATTAGTACTGCTAACTAGGTCCTACACAAAACTATACTGAATGTGTGGTACAAGGCAACGTATAGAGGGTAAAAGTAACATGGTAGATGAAGTAGAGATAAGAGATATTGACTACTGAATAAAAGCAATTAATTACGTCTGTCCATTTCTTGCAATGACTGAAGCACAATCACCTGATAACAATATCCTCATAATCCCGTGATCATCCAGGACGGTTCTTCCTCATATTGATTTGCTAAACGTTTTGTTTCTCGTCGCCCGGACCAATTATCGCGCGGCCGGCACTCCCGGGACAGGAGACGTCAAACGTAATTGGTTTATGAGGTATTCCCGGATAGAATTATGTTAGCCTAATGGATATATTATGGACTCACGTTAATCCGAATTTGTATGCACAATATTGGAGGGTTTTGTAAATTTGGTTAATAATTTTGGCGTAAAACGAGGACATATTTATTTAGGGTTATATTTTGAGAGCAGAATTTAATAAAAAAATATATGAACAGCGATATAAAAATATAAGTTTCGAAAAAAAAAAATAGTAACAGTGGTACTGAAATAGCTAAGAGGTGACTGAACCATGAACATGTAGGTAATTCAGACACAAGCGATATAATATATCACTGTCGTGGATCAGTTTGTTAATTTTGTTTCCGTATTTTTTCACAAAAGTTTTGTAAGTAAAAGTAAGTATATTTATATTGGAAATAATTTTCCTGGAATGGTCCACAATTTAAGATCTTGTTAGCCCCAATTTAGGCACTAAAACGGAAAAGAAAAGTTTCAGGCAGTTTTTATAAAAAAAATTAACTAATCAGTCAGATCACGTGCAAGAGAACTTTATTCTTAGAATTGAGATGGAATAATGGTAATAAGCTCAATCCATAAATTAAATTGGTTGAATATAAAGCTATAAGTACCGAATGTTTCTTTGGCAATTTATAACAGAGACACACACTTATATAAGAATCTAGTTATAATAATTATAATATAATATATCACATACAATAAGGACAGAATACGCAGGAAGTATGTACAAACACATCGCTCGCGGCAAAAGGGACAAATCTATACTTATTTGCGGACACTCGCCATATCGATGGGAAAATAAAAGTTGATGGTAGCAGATATTATTGTATGAACATAGATGAACATGCATAGTGTTTTATGCTGTATGAAGTACTCTAAAGTAAATCTATGTGATAGGGGCAAAAAAAATGTACCTACAAAGTACTGAAGTAACCGCACAATGCACATTGCACAGGTTATCTTTGTACATACTTAAATTATAAAAAAAATGTTTTAAAAAATTACTAAATAAGGAACAGACACAATTAATATTCCGCAAATTTCTAAGGTAAAAAAAAAACTAAAGTGAGTAAGTAGTTTCCGGTCCCGAGTCCGCGACGCGGCGGAGTCTATCGGCGATCACATAAATCCGCCGCCGCTGATTTAAAGCCAATTTAAGTTCTCGCCACGCAGCAGGTTCCAATACGGCCTGCCCAGAGCCATCCCGCGCCGCCCGCCCTGCCGATGCCGCCAGGATTATACTATGAAAGAATGCTTATTATTATTACGCATTACTATTAAAAAAGTATTTCAGCATAATCCCATTGACAGTCACTCTGTGTTCGGTAACGGTCGAACGCTTTTAATATTATTTGTATGTGGGTAAATTGCAATCAACCTACTCCTTTTTGTACGGTAGGTAAAATTTACTTTGACAAGATGCCAGTTGGTGTCAGTCTTCGTCGTGTTGTCTACCATTGTTATTCAGCTCGGTCGCGATAATCGGAAAAATTGTGAACTCTGGAAATATCGGTTAAATATTACCAGCTGCCATTAGGCATTACATTTGTTTGATATATTATAAACAGACAAAGTGAATTTTGTGAGTGAACATCAAGATTTCTTCTTTGAGAGGGCCCCCACGCCGCGTCCTGGACCTTTGTTTACGTGAGCAAAACATATTTATCTATTTCTTATTGTTTTTATCTAACACTCGGTCCGTGCGTACTCTTACCCTGTAGACACCGGTTCTGCCGATGCCGCGCGCTGGGTGCCGGCTGGTGCTGATTCATGTACTCTTTATTAAACCTTTTAGTTGCCGAGTCAGCGCCGGCCAATATGCAGGCGACCGCTTCAAGGACAAACAACGGACTTCTAGGTTTTGTCGTTTTATAAATCTGTAAATATGAAATTTACATAAGAGGTGCTGATTACTGATGTTGGGCAATAACTGTAAAAGTGGATCAATAATAATATTCTATGAATGGGATTAATACATACAGAATAAACCTTGTTCTATAATGATATAATAAGCTATACTTTCTACAAAAGCAGTAATTTTGATTTCATCAGTCCCATGTTAGGTTTGGACTATGGATGTAAACTGAAACTTTGTCAGTTTTCATTAAACTAACAAAACCGGAGCAAGACACACTGCGTACTAAAACCTATCAATATCGCATAGTTTATCTCAGAAACCTCCCCGAGGTCGGTCGCTGTGCATCGAACTACCAAACTTATGATATCCTCGTGGGAAGTGGCAAGAGTCACTCTATTCTACGAAAAATTAAGTTTTGGAGCGCTGTTGCACTACTAGCTGCTTTATCTCGTTGCATTAAGCATACCGATTGCAATCCCAGCTCTTGCTCGTTGGTTTTTCTTATAGCTAGACTGACCCCCCTGGGCTATGGCCAAGACGCAAGAAGTGAAAAGTTTCGATAAGTCCGCCCCCCCTATCTGCGGATTCACGGTATAAATCTTCTCAACGATACAGCGCGTGTTATCCCGGATGTGGCGCAGTGAGTCACTGGTAAGGACTCGTGAGACAATGTGCAGTGACTCATTGGCTAGCGACTCGTGAGGACGATGTCTAGTGAGCTCTCTATTGAGAGATGTGTTCGATACGACCATAGGATGTAATCTTCATTCACACACGTATGGAAGTTTTGAAATATGTTTAAATCAAAAGTAAGTTGTTAGTAATTATTTATATGAAAATTCATCGTCAATTACGAGACGCGTATCAAGGAAAAAAAACATGTTTTTTAACATAAACCTGCGTAAACCTGTATACGAGTTTACAAATGTGCGTCTTCTAATATTAAAGAAGATGACAATAATATGCACTTAAACATAAACGTTATGCTAAGCTAAAATTATTTTTAGTCTATGTTTTATAAGGAGACGAAAAGGCTGCTCCCAAGGATACACTATATGACTTCAACACCGTACCTCCTTCATGTAACAT
The DNA here is from genome assembly GCF_932276165.1 of Plutella xylostella. Classification (NCBI taxonomy): domain Eukaryota; kingdom Metazoa; phylum Arthropoda; class Insecta; order Lepidoptera; family Plutellidae; genus Plutella; species Plutella xylostella. Next base: position 218,808 of record NC_064003.1, read on the forward strand.
GGTTTCATGTATTTTTTCATGTTCCTACTTGATACATTTATCATATGAGAACATTGTAACGGAACAAAGCGAGCGATTTAATTCAAAACGTCCCAACTGTGCTGTTTTGTTGGAGTTAAATTATAGTTTCCGTAAATTTTATCCAGAGAGGCGCTCTCATGCAGGCACTTTTATAATTAATAATAATAATTCATTTATTTCGGAACAATTCATATATTGTTAGTAATAATGTATAACATGCACTATGTTAGTCTCACTTTAGGCACCGTAAAAATAAACTTATACCAACCAAATAAATGATAAGTACATTCAACACACACACACACACACTCACGCCTTGTACTAAAATGTACTCCCTTGCGGGGTAGGTAGAGGTGCATTGCTGCACTCACTTTTCGACAGAGTGTTATGTTAGTCCCAATGTAAAAGGTGGCGGGCCTATTGCTATTTTACGGGCACATCCAAGACCCGAGAACAAATATCTGTGTTTAAACAAATATCTGCCCCAGCCGGGAATCGAATCCGGGACCTTTGGTTCAGTAGTCAGGGTCACTAACCACTACGCCATTCGGTCGTCACATTCAAATAGGTATGTATTTATTTATTTAACTCTTTATTGTACAAATAAAAGCACAAAGGGTGGACTTAATGCTAAAAGGATTTTCTGCCAGACAACCCGCAGGAGGTACTTACAGGAAAAATAGGTAAGTAATAAGGTGTACAAAAAATAATAATAAAAAAGAATGTAGGTATATGCACATATATTATAATTAAAATATCAATAGTAGGTAGTTAGTATTAATTTTGCCGCCCATTGACCTAGCGTGCAATGTGCATACAATAATTAGCAACATTATAAGCATCTGTACAATGAACACGAGTGAGTTTTTAAACACAGTCATGTGGTATCTCAGAATTCTAGGAATTCTTCTGTGGTTGGGAAGGTATATGAACTACTGACCCCCTCTCTTTGTACGGTCAAATGAACTTTGGTTTTCATCGGCCGGCGGCTTAACTAATGAAAGCATTAAATATTCTACACGGAATAACGAATTAGCAGAACGAACGCTGGTTCCGGTTCATTGAATAATTTGTTAGGGTTTTAGTATTTACAACTAAAAATTCAAATCCTGAACTGTGAAAATTAATTTAATCTGGCACTCGGTTTCTAGTCTAGCTTTATGATATCTGCAAACAATAAAATATCTTCCTATTCGTATAAAAATTATATATTTGTACACCTTCTTTAAACAATGTTTCAAGTAGGTAATTCTTCCACCCAAAGATTTCCTGAAAGAGATCGCTTTTAGCGATAAGGCCGCCTATTGAGTAATAATATCCACTGTATACATTGTTATTTGTGTTCTGGTAAATCAATAAAGTACCTTGTATTCTATTCTATAAAATCTTACAGTTTGCAATTTGTACTTCCGTAAATGCAAAACGCTTTATTCATAATTTTGAATTTTTCATTGGTAACAGCTAACAGAAAGAGCGGTCAGGATTAATCCCGCAGTTTGATTTATGCGAACAAAGTATTAACAAGTGCTGAGTCTGGACTCCGCGCTGACGACTGTAATGAATGGCGCAACTTGCCTTCCCGTGCTACGCCTGCTGCTGTGTAATAAATTGGCCACTTTTATATTGTTACTTATGTTGTATGTATAATGAAGACCTATTCTTCATTTTTCAGAGAAGAATCCAACGAAAAGCAATTTAAATTGTTTTTGCTGAGGAACCTTTTCTTTGTTTGAAAGTTTCCGACTGTCGTAGCGAGCCCTGTAACCCCAAATTCTGGTAGCCGCAGGAACGACCCACACAAAGGGACAATAACTATTTCATCTATATGATTAGATCAGAGTCGATTTCTCGATTCATTCTATCGCGTCGGCCCCGTCCCTAGAGGGTTACTCTATACTGACAAAAAACGAACGGACGAGAGCTGTGCGATAAAGATGAGCAACGCTCTGTTGTTGTTCGTCTTTCGTCGTAAAGAGTGGCCCCCCTAATTCCAGACAATCTCGATCCCGCCCGCCGCGACGTCCGTGTTGCAACCGTTTTCAACTTATTTAAGATATCTCGAGGTCCAGAATCGATTAGATTAGACAGTACACTGTCACGGGATAAGGGTCACAAAAGGTCAGTACGATTAAGTTTTCCAGATACAACGCAATAAAAATATTGTACGGTAAAAAAGGTTTTGCCGGTAAATGGAATTTAGTTACTGTTCTACGGTCCTTTTTGTCTCTTTTAAAAATAATCTTATGTATAACATAGGGAAATCTTGAATCTATGTGTGGTTGTAATTCGAATGCTCCTAAATCCGGCGTGAATGTTGAAGATTACCATTACCTGCTACCAGGCGCGTAGGCTTGCGAGGAGCCACGTCGTTTGCGGCGAGGCACGACCGCCGGCGCACGCCGTTTGTGGCACCACCTAGAATACTCCGCCACCGCCGACCGCAACCCAAACAAACCCTTATCTACTAATTAATACGGTCTACGTGACTATCAAATGTAATTGATTTGGATGTGAGGGTACCCAGTGCAGGGAGGGCGCGAGGTGCAGAGTTTACCTATTGGTTTTTCAGGGATCGGGTTTATTGCTGTAACTTAATACTCTTATCAGAAAATGAATTCATTCAGCGCGAAGAGAATTATGAGTATCTTGTATTAGTTTTATAATTACGTATGCTATATTCTTGCTAAGCCGCAAAATGTACAGTTCGTAATGTTCATTTAATGTAATAAGTCGTTGACAACGTGGCCAGGGGAGTACTTTATTTAATTCTATAGGGGAGTGACACTTCCACATGAATAAAAGGGAATGGACCTAGTCCTTGGAACCAACCCTGCCAAATTTTCTCTATCAGGCACAATCATCTCGGTATATGAAATGATTTCCATCTCTCATTCCGTATCTGTGGCGACGTGATCTCCGACTCTTACCGTGTGCTTAATTTAAGAGATTTAATTCCTATAGGTAGTAGAGCTGCTTCCTAAAAGTATCTTCTTCACTTATCGTGTCAATGACAAACGAATAAAGTTGGTGAGCGTTCCCAGAATAAAGCAACCGATACTGCACTCCCGTCGTGTCGCTAGCGGCCGTGAGCTTTTAGAGCGTGCAGGTTGTAAGGGCACGATGTGAAGTGGAAAATCATTTGTGAACAAAATCAATTCACATTTTGCGTATCCCACAATCCATACTTAGCCATGTTGTCCATACTAAGACCGAAGTGGATATGGTGACTGACTATTTGCTAGTGAGAATAATTGGATGTGGATCGCTTTGCATTGCTTGAAGCTATATTGGGTATCTTGAGAGAACCAGTATAGCTAAGGTTAACCTATCTGCACCTCAACAATTTTAAATTGCTTTACGGAATACTATACAAATTCGAAATGATGCTATTTCGGAATAATGCATGCAGACTGTTTTCTTTTGGCTTAGGAATTTTCCTATACTCGCCATTGTAAAAAGACACGGGGTCATCAATTTTCCAATTTTCAAAAGTCTGAATGATCCCCTTTTCAGCCCTTTTTTGGCGTATTTTACTCACTCTTTTACTGCCCTGAATAACGCAGTAGGAACCTATTTTATTGCCTGAAACACATGTTGTTACAGATGATAGTACGTATCTACTAAAAGTAAACATAAAATACTGGTAAAGTTAGAAGGTATCTCTTTCGTATAATATTTCCACCCCATTACCTCCCCTTGTTTCTTTGTTCCGGAACTCACATGTTTGTCGCATATTCACGGCTCGCTCGTAAATACCCTATTACTTACTCAGATTTAGTATTTTCCCATCGAGAAATCAATGTATTGTAAAATTGTTAAGTGCCCACCTAACATATAATATTACTTATTGCAAAAGAATATCAGGAAAGCAAGAATTGTGCATAATGATTTATATTAGCATTGAAGTATGTAAGTAAGTAAAATTCATTCATATTACAAAAACATTGTGGAAGAGCAAATTCTGCTTATATTATTACCTTCTAAAGGTGGCGTGGCTATATTTCCAGAGACAACTAGCCAACACTAATGGAAACTAAAGGAGATAAAGATAAAAAGCACAAACAAATAGAAAGTTGTGCAAAAGAAGACCATATTTTATTTACACTTGAAATCACAAGCGCGCGTTGGCCCATTTCATTATGTTGGGGCTCGGAGGCGTAGAGTAGCCTAGAGTAGTCTAGAGCGGCGTAGAGCGGCGCAGGGCAGCGCAGGGCAGCCGCTGGCAGAGACTGCTAGTTTTCTTTTTAATTCAAACTAAGTTGTGTTTTCCCTGACTCGCCTGCTTAATGAGTTTTTAGGTAGAAAGCCGCATCGCGGCCGCTCCGTAGCCGCCTTGTTAGCTCAGTCGGTCTCCGCTCGCCTAATATCCCTTTGTATTCTTTCGTGAATTACATTAGCATATTTTGCAGACAAATATTAGGTCTCGGAATATGACGAGGATATTCATGTCTAGACCCCGAAGCTTATTCTGAGGATTGCGAGAGAATTTACTTAGGAGCTGAAATATGTCGGTCAGAGCCTCCGGGATAAGGGATCTTCAAGGCAAGACGAGATGATATCTTCAATAAATTCTCATGAACTTGAATTCTGAGGGTCATAAATCAAGTTGGACTCAATAAAACGATCAAATTTACTGCTTTTGAATGTTCGAGTCGAGTCGGCCGAACAGATAAAATTTTACAACTCGACTACGACGGAGTTGGAACGAACTTGCGATGTTCAGGTTTTATGATTCCTGTGAAATGAAACTGAAAATGTTTGTCTAAAACAGACAGTATATTTATATTGAATATCTCATTTATCGGACTGTTGTGATGTGAAATGGTGTAACAAAGTCATGAAATACGAAATATACAAAGATGCTAAGATTAGTATACACTGAAATCGTTCTTACTTACTTTTAGTACAGGCAGAAGTGTGCAGGCCTGTGAGTTCGTCTAGAAAGTCTATATTGTGTTTTTTTCTTATATAATTAGGTTTGACTTGTAATGTTTAAGTATTAGTTGTAGTGCTGAGGTTCGTGGAGCGATGTTAAAATCCATAACAGAAAGCAATAATAAGGCAAGGAAGGCTGCATGATCTTAAAAAATGATAGGTGCAGTCATTACACACCAAAACCACCATTCAAGCTGGCTACAAACATATGAATTTGACAGCCATAAAGCCGGCCCTAAACGGCAGCTGATTCCATAATTCATTGGACTATCATAAAGCCTCGAGCTGGTTCCTGGAGACGAATGTCCCGCCCCTCTTACCCTCTACCCCAGGAGAAGGGGGGGGAGCTTGTTGAAACGGTTTATGGCCCATAAAAGTGAACGGAGTGCGCGGTGCAGCCTGCGGGCCTTGGAGGGTCACTCTTTACTGGCGAAAAACGAACGAACGAGAGCTGCCAAGCAATCAGCATGTTTAATACAACGAGATAGAGTCGTGGCTCGCTTCAGCAGCTTTGCAACTTAGTTTTCCGTTTTAGAGAGTGACCCCCCTGTACTTGTGGCTACATCGGGGTAGTTTACTTTGTAGCCTTTAGGTGATGAAATACAGGAATAAGAGTTTGTACAATAGGAATGTATGATGTTCCATTGAATTTGAAGAGGTGGTTTCCTGTAAAATATGGGCAGTGTGGCTAACTAATCTTACATCACTACCCCTGAAATAAATTTATACCGGGTTTGATCATACATAATTTTCTCAGACTTCTCGGTATATTACGTTTAACGTTGAAGAATGCATGAAGTTTTCAATTTATGAAAGTACTTACTCCCCTAGACATAACCAACATAAAACAAATAACAGAAGATGTATTAAACAAGTTGACACGGAAACGGAAACTTCTTCGTAAACTATCAAAAGTTAGGTACACTAGGTGCAGTGAGCGAGGATCTCGTATAAACCGCTTTGCTCTAGAAGGGTTATTCTGAAATGGGTGATTTAAGATTGAATCTGTCGCTTTCGCATAAATCTCACTCACTGGTCTTAAATTACCGGCATTATGTTTGCCTACCTCGGGAGTCGCGGTGTGTGCGGTGAAATAGATCCTTTCCAAATATATAGGCTTAATTTCCGGAACCCGCGGGAAATAAATGTGGAGGTAAACACTGGGGGGCTACTCCGGTTTTTAACTGCCCTGAAAATAGATTGTTAAACGATGAATGTGTATCTGTCTGTGCACGATTTTGGATTTTGATAGAGAAGTTCTTAGCCATAATATTTGCAATACTGACTGCATTTTAAAATAATAAAAATTGCTATACCTTTGAGTTCTTTTTCATCAGCATCAGTACATCATTAATGTAATTTGTTTTAATCAGTAGGTATAAATAAATATTAATTAACGAAAAATTAATGACCACTGCACTTGTAAAGTAAACATCATCACAACTCTGTACAAATACACACTGAGGTGATTACAGGCATGCGTCGGTCATGTTTGCCAACAACTTGCGCAAACATTTGCGGATTTTATCCTTCCCATTTCCGCTGTAGATGTGAATAAATTATATCCCAAATAGGACCACGGTACACTTTATTAGGTACCAAGTTTCAGTCTTACTTCACTTTAAAGCCCCGAGCGGAGCAACCACCTGAAATTCTACGGTTTTATTGCCTCAGCGGCGCCTTACAGACCACTCGTGAAGGGCGCGCTAGTAGGTACCATACAGCCGGGATTTAGATGAAATTTCTCATCTCGTGTGTGTTGGAAACAAATGCTTCCACGGTATGAAATTCACAAAGGTTATTGAAATACCTATTACTTTTCACTTTTCTCAGTATACCTACTTATTTCAAAAATATGTGAAGGAAACCTTATTGTAATTTATGATGGCCTGTCAGCACCATTATAGTGATGTGCGATATTGTATAATTTTATCAAATCGCTAATACGCAAAATTGTAATAATATACTACATAAAACAAAAGTACCTAAATTATACATATTACCTGTAGATAAAAATATTTATCAAAGTTAAAATAAACTTACTAATTAAAATGTATTATTAATACGAGTAGTAATATTGGTTGCTTACGTTTATTTCAGTGTATTTTTATTCGTTAAATCATTTGAATGGAATATCCGAATTCCATGACTTAAAAGTAATCGACAGATATTGACACAGTTATGAGACTATGAGCAATCCGAAATTATTTATTTGGATAAAGATAAATATGAAAATATCAATAACATGAGCATATTTCAACCAAAATTCCATGATCTTTTAAAATAAATGAAATAAGAAACCTGTCAAGCTGTAGACAATCACCAGTTGATGATGATGTAAAAAAAATCTACTCGTTATTTCTAACCTCTCTCTGGTTATATGGTTTAGTTTTGCCCTGCTGACCAACATGTAAGTAATGGTTTATAATATTTATGATAAAGTGTGTACCCAGTGCATCAATATTCCCGCCTCATCTATAACTCGCCGGAGTGTCACTGCGCCGCCCCCGAGACTTAGCGAGATACAATATTCAGAGTTACGCGATATTCCGCAATTGCACTGCATGAAATATTAGCTTTGACGGCGTTGCCGATGTTCTGCGGAGCTGATAGCAAAAATATCATGTTATTCTGGATATAAAAACATGAAATGTGTACCACGCTTTGAAGAGATTCTAACATCAACACGAGCACGAAACAAGAAATCAAATTAACTTAACAAAGAGCTACTCGACTCGACCTCAACGGTTATGCGTTAGAAATATTTCCGTTCGAAAAATATCATTTATCCAGAACTTGCCGGATATACAAATAGTTTCGTTTGTAAGAGGGCAGATTTAAAATATTTTTCAATTTCGCTAAAGATGTCCCGGCTTTATGGAAATAAGTAGTGAATATGCTCCTCGAGGCATTGGCTCGGGAGTTATTCCAGTTTATTTTCTACATAAACGGAGGAGGAGGAGGCCGGCGGACGCGATAAGAGGGTTATTTTGTATTCGTGTGACGTTTACGAAGCGATTTTTGTCATCAATTTATGCAAAACGATATTCGGCCGAACGATGTTGGCCAATTATTTTTCAAGTGGTCATGTTGGGTTTAGCATTATTGTAGAGGTCAAGGTTAAGAACAGTGTCAGAAAGACCTAGCAGTGATTGAGGCAATCAGACTTAAAACTATACATTATAAATACTATAGGTACTGTTTAATCGATTTATTCTTACATTTGTGATACAAACGAACTTTAGATTTATTATAAGCCGCTGTCCCACCGGAAGGGAAGAACTGATTATTTGTGGATAAGGCAAAAAGCCTAGCTTTATAGTATTCGCATTACCAGATGACACAAACAAAACCAAACATTCAGGCAATATGTCCGATATCCCTGCATATTTATAAAACATGTTTGCACAGCGACGTCGCGACATGTTCGTTCAAAAACGAGATACTACAACATGGCCCGCGGCCACCCGGGGTCACTACAGCATATGAAAAACTAACGAACTAGAGATCACTTAGATGTGCGCTAACCACTATCACTCCATCTCCGTGAGTAATGTATAGTGTACACGACGACACTTAGCACTCGACACAAATTGCGAAACTAGTGTCGGTTCTACAGTACAGTACGCAATACACTGCAACTCAGTATCGCGACAGTGGACACACGCAGACATTCGATGACACTGAGTGTCTAATTTTTGGTGTCTCCATGTATCCTTAGCATTAATCGTATCTATTGTAAGACAGCAACGATATGAAAGGTTCCACTCGTATTATATTCGTAATCTACAGTGACCCCCGGCGCGGCCGGTAAGCGGACTCCACATGCAATATCACTCCACGCACTATTTACAAAGCTTGCATTGGTTCTCTAAATCTCTATGTAGTCTCTTTAGTAGCTGTAAAGTTTAAAATAGTCGTCTATGTCTAATCTTGCACGTAGCGTGGCGGACAACCAACATATTATTATTTAAATAAAATTGTTGTGTTTAAAATTAACTCTACATACTCTACAATCTCTCTAATCAAATTATGGTTAAAATCTCGTATGTGTATGGAGTAACTCCTAAACAGCTTAATTGCTTTAACCAAACATAATTGATTGAGTCAGCCATGCGATACCAAGGGTGCGTGCTAACGCAGGTTTCCTCAGCACATTTATAAGATTTTACTCCGTTTAGTAAGCAGAATTCGTTCCAATATTGAAGTTAAAATAAACTCAGTTAAAAACGGAAACGTTTCGAATACCAAGGGGGATTCCAAATCCGGTAGAACAAAAATCATAAAGGGATTCGAGGGACGGACTTAACGGACTTCCTGACGTTTCCGGATTTCCTAGAAACACCGCGGGGGCCACGAAACAAGGACAGTAATATTATCAAACATATACACGTTATACTTCATATCTTTCTATCCCGGTAGGAAGAACAAGGACACACGGTACCGACCAATGCGTATTGCTTCCGGGAGTTCCACAATCGGTCGTGAGAAACCGCAGCGGATATTCAAAACAAAGTTTGTCGGGATCGTCACCCGCTCGGCCCTCACATTCGACTACCCACAATATGTGATACATCGTGAAACTACGGGGTCACTATAGCTTAATGAAAAAGAACAAAAGAGCGTAATACTCTCCATAGTGGGTTAGAGCATAACCAGGGATTATTGCTTGACTTTTGACACATCTGTCAAGAATTTAATATGGAAATGACGTATAATTGATCAAACTTTCCCTGGTTACGATTTAACGGACTATTGTGAAATTGGAGCTTAATGTAGATCGTTGTTAGCGCAGCAGTGCTACTAAACTTCGTTTTTCCTAAGCATCGGAGCACTGCCCTTATTACGAATATATCTAGTTGTATTAAGATACCTTTGCATGACATGCATATCGTTCGTTCGTTTCTCGCAAGCTATATGCTGTAGTGACCCCAAGGTCGACCCGCCCCCGCTCATCTGTGGAATAGAGTGAAGCGTGAAAACCTTCCGCAGTCCGGCTTTCATAATTCCTTCAGCGGTTAGAAAGGCCATCGGCACGGATCTACAGCAACATTTGATAACCCGTAAGTTTTAAATAAAAACTCTATAACATATTAAGCTATCAAAGTTCTATGTTAGATGCACATTTGGCTGTTTGTTATGGATACGGTACATATTTTATACACTCACAAACATTGAAAAAGTTCCACCTGTCTCTGCCGTTCCAAATGTCAATGGAACTTTTTCATTTCTCGCGAGTCTATTGGTAATGTTGTAAAGGCATGTGAAAAGTAGATAACACAGTTTGGCTTAATTTTGGTATCATCGGCCGGTTTGGTTTCGGTCAATAAAACATTATCGGTACACATGTAATGAAATATTCATTATTCTGCGTAAAGAGTGTAAATCGCGCTATGTACCTATTAAATATTTTATGAATAACTCGTGTAAATGTCCGGCAGATATTACGAAGCTCGCTGCGTGGGCTGTAACAATAATTTATCTTGTCAAGTTGTAGTCCAATAAATCAGTGCGTAAGTGTCACATTATCCTGCATTACAGCCGGGCATAAATGAGGCTTATTTTTCGCTTTATTGCCGAGCAATAGGGGCTGTTTTCCATGGTAAACATTGTTTATGTGATTTGATATGAAAACAGACTTTATGCTCGTCAGTTATTGTGATGTTTTGCTTCTGGCTGCAATAAATTAACAAGAAGGTAATTTATCTGCACAACACGCAGGATTAGAAGGCAGAGCGCGTGTTTACAGCAAGATGTTTGTTGTCGCGGGGCTGTGAATGGCTTTTGTTAGACAAAAACAAACGAACGAGAGCTGTCAATGCTGTCATATACCCAATACTTTTAATACAGCAAGATAAGAGCAAGATAGATAGTCGTGGTTAGAGCAGCAGCGCTCCGGAACTTATTTTTCGTAGAGGTAGAGTGACCTCCTCGGGCATATCTTGTAGGGGATTCATGTAAATAATAATATGACGTAAAACAAAATATCAATTTATTTAGCTTTGTAGGCTGTTTTCACCTAAATGAAAGACTATGGAATATAAGATTTATTTGAGACATAAGTACCTGAAATATTGTAAAGAACCTCCATATGTTTTTCACTCCAGTTTAAAGAAAAAAAGATAATTAAAAAAAAATAATTCAACGTAATATTTTTTTTTACTACTGTCCATTCGGAGAGCAAAAGGGCTCTTTAAAAGCAGCTATTATCTACTGTGTAAAAGCTATTTAACTAGGGTTATACCGGCATAAGGCCGGAAATTATTGTTCCTTATCATATACGTCCGGCTCACCCCGGGTTGTTGGCGATTGACAACTAATCTGATGAGCCAATCCTTGCCCGATACTCACCGCCACGCTAAAAAGAAGAGGACTGTAGGAATAATTCCATAACATTGTTTGGAAACTCCAATTCTCAGTCTCCATCGTTCACCGCTAATAAGTTAATACTTACTTATTTTCTCCTACAAGAGGTTGGAGCTGATATTTTAAGAAACCGCTTTTTATTAATCAAATTTTATCTCTCGTAATTAAGTTTCGTAATTCGATAAACTTCAATTAAGGAGGGAAATTTTGCTAAGAAAAAAGTATTCAGTTTGTTTTCAGTAAGTACCTGCACAAAAAATATTCATGATCATAATCTTTCAAATCACTCTGCTCTGTTTTATTTGTCTAAGACACTAATAGGTCAATACCTAATTGAAAAAATAATAATTTTCTGTGCCACTTGCTCTTTGCGTATGAAATTTACAATATCCTATGTATATCATAATAACTGAACAGTACCTATCGCAAACTTGTTTTGACAACGATTCTATAACAAAATGTATTTCGACTACGCGATACGGCCGCGACACTTGAAAACAACAACATAAGGCCAAATGTCGAAGACAAAATCTATGCATTTCCTTGTACATAATAGGCGTCGTTTTCAGCACGACCCTGGAGGAGACGCGCAATGGATGAGCCTATCCATCGCCGGTTGTGTCGGGAGTGTATTTAATGAGTGTATTTTGTTTCTCGCTGTTTGTATTAGTATTTGTTTAGATATCGTCCGTGTGATTCTACTTTTTTTATTTGTTGGTGAGATTGTTAAATTAAATTTAATTTCCATGACCTTCTGATTTTTTTATTTCAACTGGAATCAAATCATCGACGTATATTCGATCATCGATGTTCGATCCTAACAATTTAAACTAATATTCAAATGAATTTGCCATTTGGTAACCCAATCTTCTTAGACGGAAAGAAATATAATTATGTACTTACTTATTCTTAAGTATATGGGCAAAAAAACCAATTAACTTTAATACTGCAAAGAGTGCCCTTATAAAGTCCTTCAGAAAGATAAATTACTTTTTCTCAGACAGATATTTAACATATTTATCAATCTCTAATTGAAATAGAATATTAATCAAAGTACCTACCCATACCAATAAGTATTTATATTATGCAGAAATATCCTACCTAATTATGGTAGAAGAAGCACTACGAATCAGTTTTAAAGAGATATCGCACTAGTAAATACATTTGAAGGCTTTAGGTACAGCTTATTATAGACATACTCGTACTCGGAATTATCGAAGGTAAACATAGATTCCAAAGCGGTTACTTCACACATAAATATTTCAGCGCAAACGTAAGAAAAGCGCAGTCGACGGAGGATGATCGCTTTTAACTTTAGTTTGTGTTACCGAGCGGGCACCCAGAAGCCACCCGATAGCGGCCCGTAATCCGGTAAGCCGTATGCTAGTTGCAGCCACTCGGCGCTTCCCACGCGCTACGCCGGGCCATGCCGCCGCCGCCGCCGCTAGCGGTTGAGTCGGCACACGAGTGGTGGCGCCACTCTCGCGGTCAAGCGTATGTGAAAAGCCTTCTCGTATTCGGGGTCCCTCTTAGCTACTGAATGGTTTCCAAATATTAATTAACAAAAATACTCATTAACATAGGAATAGAATGTTTTGAATTGATTACTTTTATAACCTTTTAAAATTATAACTTTATTTGTGAAGAAGTCAAAGTCAATGGTTTAATCGACGTAAAATTCTACAATTAATTGCAAGAGTCATTAAAGTTTTTAAAATTGTCAGATATAACTCGTGGTAATTTTCTTTGCTCCTCGACCTTAGATCGCGGGCATCACGGTCACTGAAACGGCCTGCATCTCTGAAATACTGGAATTCTGATCTGAATATCTTCTAGTGAGAACGGCCACACTCCACACTCCGCCCGCGCCCCGCGCCCCGCGCCCCGCGCCCCGCTCTTCGCCGCGCCACCACTAGTTCACAGTTTGATTGCGATGGAAATTGTTACAGTTTCGGAGTTCCCGACAGTCGATTGGCTTTCCCATTCGTGATCACATTTAAATTAGCTTTTGTCACAACAATTTTCAGTGTCTTTTTTTGAGGAAATATTTGAATGCAAAAAGGAAAATAGTATGTAAGTTATTTATTTGTATATCATTTATTATTTTTACTACCAGCAGTAAAGTAAATCAACAATCGTAATAATAATAACATTATTTTTGTTGCAAACGGACGCCAACAACGATCATTCACTTTTATTTTGCACGGAAATGTGACGAAAGACACACGCACTCACGCACTCACGCCTTGTACTAATGTACTCCCTTGCGGGGTAGGCAGAGGTGCATTGCTGCACCCACTTTTCGCCAGAGTGTTATGTTAGTCCCAATGTAATAGGGGGCGGGCCTATTGCCATTTTACGGGCACATCCAAGACCCGAGAACAAATATCTGTGTTTAAACAAATATCTGCCCCAGCCGGGAATCGAACCCGGGACCATCGGCTCAGTAGTCAGGGTCACTAACCACTACGCCATTCGGTCGTCTACGAAAGACACAGTCTTACTAAATTGAGTCAAAACATTATTACTTATTATTTGTGTATGGTTCAGTAGATAATGGAAAAACAACCAACTGAGAAGATGTCCCAACCAACCAACCAACACCTATGTCTAGTCTACCTAATAAAACAATAATATAATAATATTGAGTAATTCAATTATTAGTTACAAAAACCAAAAAAGATGGACTGCATCAATTTGAAACCGACTAGGTAATATTTATAAGGCAATAAGCCATTGTCGCTCAGGGAAGGCGGAAGACAAAAGCCGGAATGATTGGTCGTCGAACTCGTCGATGGAGCGGCCACGAATCAGCCGACAATCGCCGCCGGGACTCCGGGCAAAGACTTTTGGGTCGGAAAAAGTTCGGCATTTAGAATTCGGGACCTCTTTTATGGTATTTTTATTGAGGTCTCTGTATGTGGGTGTATTCTGAGGCATTAATATTCCAGGCCGGGGAGGGAGGAATTCTCACTTCGACGAGGCTCTCCACAGGTTTGCCGTTTCATTGCTTTAGGAATTTAGGATGAGTCTGGATCCACTGCATGCGTGGAGTCCTACTTGAATACGTAAAATGTAAGTTAAACAAGAAATAAATTTACAGCTGAAAGAATCCTGGCTAATACCTAACTTACCTATGGTAAAATGTGCAAACTAAAGTTTTAAAACAAATATTTACTTAACTAGTATTCATAAATATAAATAATTCAGAAATGTGCATCTGCATCCTGTTCAAATTACATAAAAATTATTTTCATTTCGCACATTATTAAAAAAGTGGACAGAGAAGGTTGGAAGCGCCTGGTGTCAGCCCCAGACTCCTCGAAAGAGTAGCGCGATTGAAGAAGAAGAAGAAAAAAGTGGATTGAATTTAGTGAGGTTTTTCACCCTACACACTTTCACAATATTAAATATATAAAATAATTAAATTTTAATTAGATATTCTCTAATACACTGCAAAATTCATTCAGTGTTGCTGTAATAGGTACTTTAAAAATATATTTTTTGTTTGACTTCGTACCGACTCGCTGAAGTTTCACCCGCTTCCCAACTAATAAAACATGTAAATTACTTTGCAGATTTTCTTTCCTTTTGATTTTTGTTCCAAAATAATGGCCGGCAAATTTTTCAACTTTTGCACCATTGTGAAGGTAATTTATAAGATCGGTCCTGAGGAAAGGTACACAGGTACGTACTTAAGCTCATGCAAATTTCAATGCTTTGTTTTTTTTAAACACCATGAATCTCATTTAGGCTCTTTTGGCTGGTACTGTTTTTTATCCATACTTCTAGCGAGGTCGATATAACTCAGTATTTATTGTAGCGCAGACCAGCCTGTATACAAATAACAATACAAATTCGCAAGAATCAATAATTACAGAAACATAACAGGCCTGAAGAGCACATAACCGTCAATTAAGTTGGTAAAACTAATACGATGCCAGGGCACGTCCGCGCCGCAGCGCACTCGAGTGGTTACATCGTTCACTACACGCTGGCCTGCCATACCACACTGCAACACAATAACAGCCTTTATTCATGCACTATAAAGGTTATGTTATAGCAATATAAAGTGCAAAGGTACGGTGAATGGTGTGTAGGCTCGAGGCGACTTCCTGACAAATTGCTGGCTCGTCCCGGATTATATCCGATGTTCTCGAATGTTCCCGGAACATATTATATTGTGTGTAATTCTGTGCGCGAGTGATGGCCGCGGTCGTGTGCGGGCCGGGAGGGTCACTCTACGACTCTACCTCGTTGCATTAAACGTGCCCATTGCACGTCAGCGCTCGTTTTTTCGTCAGTATAGATTAACCCTCCAGCCTTTAATTATAATGCTGAAACCACTGACGCGTCAATGAAGCTACATATTCCAAAGACTTCCGCTCTCGCTGGGTATCGAGTATGGTGTGGACTAAATTAGAGCTCCAGCTCGTTCCGACGTTAATCCCTCAGTCTCTCGTTACCAATTAGAGAACGAGGCTGTTGTAGGCTGAATATTGGCTGATGATCAGGATATTTACGGCAAAATGGCCGCTGTATGCAGCGAACCTCATACACAGGCCTCGGTAGCGGCTTTACACATAATACACATGCATTTTATACTGTTTCTAATTGGCATCCTACAAGCAGGATGGCAGAGACGTGCGGGTGAACTGTGTCGCAGAGACAAGAGGGCAAACAAACAAAAGATCCCCCTCGCATCACGCACTCGCATCGCGCTAATGACTACCTTTATACCTGCGTGGCTCGGTACAGGTGGCTGCGATGGAACACTCAATACTACCGTTATACGAGCACTCTTCAATGTAGATCATTTAAGTTACGTTATCTATGTTAGCTAACCTACTATTACCTAAAATAACCTACTGTTTCATAGTATTGCATAAACACCTAGCTTATCAACCAAAATGTGTGGGACAACTGTATTTGTGACAAGAGATCGCTTTTACTATTAAATATGCTTAATGTGAGGGTGCATTCACCTACCAACAAGAAAGCCATACATTAGATCAAAGGCACCAATTAAATGTGATCTGTATGAGAAATACTTAAATTTCTCGTGACTGCGATAAATTTTCTTTGGTACAGGTTGTTAAGAATAAAAAATACCTACTTATGAAATATTTCTTTGAGACGGTGTTTATATGTCTAGGCATTTATATACCAAATGATGCGGTGGTGGTGGATGGTTCCAGAAGTGTCACTATATTCGTACACCCAACGCGCGTTATTTTTACAACGCATCTAACAACGCACACTTTTACTACTGAGCCGTAAAAAAAGGATTTTGTGTAAAGTGTGCCCTAAACCTGGGCTGGGTTAGTTGACAACGTCGCAAACCTCAAATTAACAGCCACTGGCCCTGTAGCACAGGTCGCTATTAAGACGTGACAAGAGTTCTCCGTCGCGCTCGCTCTTGAGGCTGCGTGATGTGAGTGAGCGCGATGCAAAACTCTTGTCACGTCTTAAATGCGCCCCGTACTAGCCCTTCTGTATAGGCTAAAATCCAGCCAAGCAAAAAAAAGTTGACAAAAAAATCTATTCACTCTACTATGCAATTAGA
This sequence comes from Plutella xylostella, assembly GCF_932276165.1. Taxonomy (NCBI): domain Eukaryota; kingdom Metazoa; phylum Arthropoda; class Insecta; order Lepidoptera; family Plutellidae; genus Plutella; species Plutella xylostella. Next base: position 235,696 of record NC_064003.1, read on the forward strand.
GATATCGGATCGTTTGATTTAAATAACAAAAATAATTACAGCAATTTTAGCAGCAACCCGCTGTTAGAATATCAGATGGTTCTGTAAAACATACACACAGAAACTAAAGAGCTTGTAAGTACGAAGTTTCATTTGACATTATTTAACATTTCTGAATGAATATGAGTTGAGTCTCGGATTCGCCGCACGTCTTCACTTGCAGTTCATCTTACTTTACGTCGCGAGTTCGTTTCCCTAAGAGCAGATGTAGTTCTGTAGAGCCGCGGAATTCATAACAGCACTAGAAGATTCCATGACGGGGCTTGCTGAGAGTGCCCGAGCAAGGTGCCCGTACTTATAGATTTAATTTTTTTATTATTTAATAATCACGTCATCCACTCATGATAAACATGCGGAAACAATAATCACTTAAAATAGTTAGGGACTTACCACAAAAACTTAGACAGTATTTAACAGGTGTTTAGCTCTGCCAAAGGCCTACAAAATCTGTCAAATTTCATTTTAAACACTTCTTAAACAGTGCTTAATGTTTTTTGTGGTAGTACAGTTAGTTTCTAGCATGAGAACATGTCGAAGGAGGCACATTTATTAGAACCTACCTACCTACGCCTATTTCGATCATGTTGGTCCCTCTATAATCTATGCCATTTCTAGAATATTTCCTAGCGTAGTGCAGAATAACTATATTTTAAAAGTATTAATTTATTTCATCTCAGTGCAGTTGAGATTCAGACGCGCGAGAATAAATAAGTACCTTAGTTTAGCCGTGTCACTGCCCTCTTTCCATTTGCTCATAAATACATGTATCATATTTGCCAGTAAATGTTCAGAAAGGTCTAGACTTCGTATTAACTCTATCTCGCCCGCTCACAAGTGTAACATTTAATTTTGCTGAAAAACAAAAAACATACAGCATTGACCAGTTTTTGGTAAAGTAATTTAACTTTACGAACAATGCATTTAATGAAAAGGCTATAATTTGGGTTTAATTTAGTGAATTATACTGAGATTACCTACCTAGGGTTTGAATAAATAATGAGAACCAAAAGTTTAATAATTCAAACTCAAATTCATCAAATGTTTACAATTAACATTAGGTATTTCATTTCATTTCGTTTATTTAATAATTTTCTATTTATAGAGCTCAACCAATAAGGTAACTGGTTATTTACCAATAGTATCAACTAGTACACGTCGTCTCGTCTACAACATGTTGGCCCGTCTCTTCCTGTTTGGTTTACGTTTGATGGAACATTCTCGAAGTATCGGCAATGGCTGGAGGATCTCACTCGAGCGCTCGTGAATATCGCTCAAACCAGTTTGTTTGATATATCGATAACAATTTTTGGAATAGATTTTTCTTGTATTTTTATTCTTAGTAATGTTATCGGTTTCTAATACTTACTTCTTCTTCTTCTTGTCGTGTCGATGGCAACTGTCACACTTCCGCGGCCCAGTGGACCGCCACGTCATACATACAGCACGACACGACAAGAAGAATACTTTTCAGTAACATTCTAGTTTAATGAACCAAGGGTTTCTTCAGTATCACATGCTTAAAAACAAATTCTTTCTTTGAGGTGTAAGTGGCAGGGATTCAGGAATAAAACTATCTGCTTAAGTGGGTTTTACTTCACAGTTTTAGTATGCGTGTTAATAAATGTTTAGGTACAAAAAAATAAATTTTAGGAACATTAATTTCTGAAAACAGATTTCAAGAGATATTATTTAGGCTTTTTGCTAGCTACGCTATTAAACTTGAATGTGAAATAGCCGACCGGTGAACAATGCGCTAGATTAGAAGGGTCGGCGGAGACACCGCCACAAAGAAAGCTCCAAATGTTGCGAGGCTTTTACCTTCTCTAATGTAGGTATTATCATGATAATTTTTCAATGGAGCTCCGAGTCTAGATAAACACAAGTTTAATGTGATAAATCAAGTGGATAACCGAGGGTTAAAAGGTTTTAAGATATCGTGGCGTGGAGTGTGTCGCTGTGTCCGCTCGGCTTACTACATACACTTTAAAGGTATACATTATTCTTCAAGCTTTGTTTGTATAAAAAGGGTTTTTGTTATTACTAAGTACGTGTTTAGTAAGGAAGGTAGGTACTTACGTGCTTTTATTATAGCATTAAGATAAATTATTATTATTTTATTTGTAAGATTCATAGAAAAATAATCGTTAAGTGACAAAAAAAATCAAAAGGCTGATTAAACTATCAATAGCTGATCACTGATAAATTGTCCACCTATGCATGTTGTGTGTGTGGAGCACACAAATCACTTTTATCTAGTATCGGGCAGGTTGAATCATCGGTAAACCGTGGATTTTCAATTCTCGAAGTGTACATTAATCAATGTCAGGAGGCTTGTTTTGTGTTTAGCTGTTGCGAATAGAGACTCGCATACAATGGGACTTCGGTCAATAGTCGACATTGTTTTATAACTTACTAGCTTTCCTAGTGAGCTTCGCTTCGCCTTAATAGGATTTCCCGTGGAAATTCCGGGATTAGGTTTACTCCAGTACCTATCGCCTGTTTTTGTGTAAGATGTGATTCTACATTATCTAAATCGTCCATACACAGCCCTACACCAAACGTTGTAAACATCACAAATCAAAGTTGAAATAAATCTTACCGAATGAACCAGGAAGGCTCTCTCACTAATTGAATATAATTGCGATGAATAAATCTATTATACCACAAACGCTACGTCATCAATAGACACTCTTATATGTAAAATATAGCTGTTTAATGCCTTTTAGAGTCTTTTCAAAGGATAATTACACGTACATTTTTGTATTACCTATACCTAACTAACTACTATCATAGATACTTATAACTATCAGATGCATAATACTTTATAATTAGGAACAATATCTCCGCATTTTGGCTGCAGAAGTTTCGCAGCCATTGTCAGGAACTAATTATATCCGGCTTGGAGCACAAGATGTAGAGTAAATATTGAATAGAGGGACGTTAATTTGCTCCCCCCAGGACACGCTGGTCGGCCATGTTTGCCGAGCTCTCTGCTGCTCATTGGAAACCGTGAATTGTCTCTCGATAAGAGGTATGTATTACATAACTGCCTCTGAATACGTATATTCACTGTTAGATATACAGGTGATACAAAAATTTCTAAAAGCTTTGGGTCATTTAAAACCTTTTGTTTTACGTATCAGGTAATTCTACTCTACTTCATAATATATAAGCATTGCAAAAAAAATACTGTACCGCAAATAACTCAATATAAATATATGTTTGCTTACGAGTACATGGAGCGGCGGGTTACAATATTGCCAATTTCCATACCGCTGCCGTGGAAATTAAATACACACACTTCGGGGAACTGGTACCTCGTGTGTTTATTTGTACCTTCTGAAAAATAAAATATTAACTCGACTGCATGTTTTATCAAAAGTTGAATAAAACAAATAGAACTTTTCAGTTGTTTCAAAAATAGTTTTTTTCCTTTGAACGTCGCTTTGGTGTTACAATATCATGTTGTCGAGAATAGCTTCTAGAATATTCGACTGTCTAAAATGAAATAGAAACAAACTTACTTTTTATAAAGTATTGTTATCAATAAGAGATTTTGTTTTGGGTATTGCGTGTTTTGTTACCCTAGAAAATTAATCTTAGGAAAGATTCTGGGAAACGTATGCACAAGAAGTCACACTGCCCTAGTTAAAAAAATAATAAGTTTAGACTGTTACCCTAAGGTTAGGGTAACATATTCAAATAAAGGGAGCTTACTTACTAGCTACTTAGAGCTTGAGAACAAAAGCATTCGAGTCTTTCAGTTTCGGCTTAAAATATTGTTAAATAAAAAGTAAAATGGAATAAAAGAGGGCACATCATTAATTTAAATAAATAATAATCTTTTTGGTTGAATATGTGTTAGGTATTTTAATGAATTTGCAATTTAATATTGCAGCTAATTGCAAGCGACAATTCTGTTAGCATGATGGTTTTGTTTTTATTTTATTTAGGAAAATCATTACACGTTATTAAAACAGAATGAAAAGGACAAATACTCGAGCGAAACATCAACAAGTACAACATAAACATAGAATGTCCCGACTCAAGGCGAGTCTGCCAAGTCACTTTTTCACGTAACTTTTTAACTGCCGTGCGGTTCATTAAATGTATAACTACTGGTAACTTTCCTGAAAACTTAGCCAACACTGCGATAATCGCCCGAATAAATTGAAAGACTTTGCCATTTTGTACAGGTAGTGCGGTTCACAATCTGCCGACGATGCAGCCTCGTGTACAAGAGTAGAGCAGAACCAGCAAAGCTTTTTAAAAAGCCATAGCTGTATTTGGTTGCGAATGCAAATTGAATTTAAATGACAAATGGATGGCGAACCGTTTTGTTGGTGTTTGGATATTTTGTCGGGATTTTTGTCAATGGTTTATGGCGAGCGATTCGACAAAAAAATGTTACAACTTTTGTTGTTGTTTGTGCGATGAAGAATAAAATTTAAACAGAACTTCTACTTGAGTATCCATAATTACAATAATAATTATGTGTGTGCACAAACTGCACATACGTATGTATATGTCGCAGTCATCTGGTTTAATCTCCTGTTTGATTGAACCGCTAGCCCGTTCATTGGATGACGCTATTCAGTTGTATGACTAAAGGACAACTCGTCAAGTCGTTGACTGTAACGTCCAACGTCTTGACTGAACGTTATTCAGCGAAGTCGTTAAATGGGATATAGTATAGCAACTTTGTAATGTCTGGTTAGGATGAACATGACCAGACAAGAGTCAACAAAAAGACTATGTTACAAATCTCTCATCTCACAAATTAACTAAACAATAACAATAAACGTACCTTGATATTGTTGTTCATAATTATCCAGTTTCAGCACATTTTTTTCTTTGGAACTATCCGCCGGCGGTGAAATAATAGGTAAATCCATGTTGTCACACTATTTTAACATAAATAACGCACTTTAAAGCTAATTTATTTGCAAAAAATAACAATACAAGTGCTTTTTGTGTCAGCTGTTCGCTGTTAGACGCCATATTTGTTTTATTCACCACCTGACTGATTTTAAGTCAGCTAACTAGTTGGACGTTTTGTGACGCTTGTACAATCAACGTTCGGCCTAGTCATACAACTGAATAGCGTCATCCAATGAACGGGCTAGCGGTTCAATCAAACAGGAGATTAAACCAGTTGCCTGCGACATATATATACCTACTGGTTGCAATGTTCATTCATTCAAGTTTTAGTCGTCGTAAATATGACGTCGAATTGGTATACTGGGTTGTGGAATAAATTTCATCCTTATTAATTCAAGTATAAGTTATAAAACTAGAGTATTTTCTAAACACATGAAAAAGAAACTCCTTCTCTCCTTCCTGATCCTTTGATGTCGTCTTGGTGCTTCGGTTTTAATTACGGATTACAGTTTTGGAAAAATAAAACTTATTAATCTAATTATAGGGCGGTACCTTTAATTAAATACAAAGAAATGTATATAGTTAGATGTAAAAATCATAAATTAAAGTTAAGGTCAATCTTTTTCAGTCTACATTGGAAAAACTTAAGCCTGATTATGGTAAAAGCAAACTGTATTTATAAAAGTGCATCCAATAATTTATAACACTGCCATGCCAAAGTTTAGTGCACGGTGTCTGCCCTGATAGCTGCTTCCTGATTCTGTGATCGAGTGATGCGACTCGCCGCGACACTGACGCCTAATGGCACTTTAACTAGTCAGCAGAAGAGGGCTATGTCTGCTAACGAATGGTATTATACCTAACAGACTAGTTGGCAGTTAGTAGGAGTAGATATGTATTTAGAGAACTAGTAACTAGTGATAAGAACGTGTTATCGGCTCTCGGTACAGAGTTTTCCGCAAAAACACACATTTAACAGAAGATTAGCGCGCAAAGGGTTTCCAGTTTAATGATTATCATAGACTTTGTTGGGATTACTTTTTTTTTTTGTAAAAACACAGAATCAGAATTTTTTACATTCCCATATTATTAGTATGATAAACATGGTTAAAGAAGAAAAACTGTTTTTCTTTTTTCGCCACCGCACCTTTTCTAAAAGAAGCTCTGTTTGATCTTGTTCACTCAGAAAAACATGTTTGATCATTCTTCCATCCTTTTATGAATATTCCTTTCCTAATTTGTTGAGTGCAGCTTTCAAACTTCAGCCGGTCGGAAGGTGCTAATAATATTTTTTTCATCATTTTATTTATGTTTATCTTATTCGCTACAATGCCGTGGAGTAGCAAATACAATGATTTATATATACTTTACATATACTTATAACTATGTTCCTATAGTATTAACCTTTTATAAATGCAAATTAATAACTTACAACTAAGTAGATTAATATAACTGAGATATAGTATAGAATAGTTCTAATAATATGTTAAAATGTATTAAGTAATTATAGCTTTTTCTCTGTAACAACGAAAGTACCAAATTATTGTTTGTGAAAACTTTACTGGCCTATGTACTATTCATTTGATAAGTAACATTATGTATTAAGCATGCTGTTTGTTTTCTAAGAAATAAATAAATAAATGCTTATTTTTGTTAATGCACAATCAGGCATATTTGAAATCAAATTCATATAATTTTCAACTATGTGTTACGTAAATAAGGTTGAGTTTCGCTTGTATAGGTGCAGGTTTTGAGGAAAAGACGTCTCTAAGCAACGATGATTTATTTGCAACTAACTGACCAACTTCATACACACTGAATTTGATGATACAAAATAAGTAGATGAGTAATATAGCCGCACGGTGCGTTTTCAAATTTATACAAGAAAGCTAGGCACAAATAGATGAGTAGGTAAATAGTTTAAATCACAATAAGTATAAGATATAACAATCAACATGCCGCCCACCAAAACCTTACATAAAGGTTTTACAAAATCTCTTAATCCTATTTACTTTGGAAGCAATTAATTAAAATTTCTGCAAAGTAAGCACACAATAAATTTAACTGGTGATAAAACTAAATAACGATTGACCATGCTTTTATGTAAAATTACTTAAAACTATCATGCATACCACTAATCATTTAAAAGTTCATCAAATTAACAGTCCACGTAATCTCACTCACAGTTCACTGGCAGTTCGCACAATTTCGTAACGGATCGCACTATCACCTTTCCACGACACTTGACACTATAGACTCGGCACGCGCCGTCCTGGCCGGGATGCTTCTGCACGATGCGGGCCAGGGCCCACTTGGCCGGGGGCAGGCTCTCCTCCTTCAGGAGCACGATGTCACCGACTTCGTATTCTGTGCTGCGTCTTTGCCATTTCGGACGATTTTGGAGCCGGGTCAAATATTCTACTTGCCATCGATGCCAGAAATGTTGCACTAATCTTTGTGTCAATTGCCATCTTGTTAATCGGTTCAAGTTGGTATCACATAAATCAGGTTCTGGTACGTTTATGGGAGCTTCGCCGATCAAGAAGTGGCCAGGCGTTAACACTTCAATATTGTCTACATCCACGGTATCAATGGGACACAGGGGCCGGGAGTTTAGACAAGCTTCAATTTGACATAGTGTCGTCGACATCTCTTCGAAGGTAAGATTGTGATTTAAGGTTCTTTTCAGGTGGTATTTGACAGACTTCACCCCTGCTTCCCACAAACCACCGAAATTAGGGCTATAGGGTGGTATAAAATGCCACTGGGTACCTTCTTCAATGAGCATATCTTTCACATGATCTGGCATTTCTAAATTGGCTTCCTTCCATAGTTTTGTCAATTCCTTGTTTGCTGCCACAAAATTCGTGCCATGGTCGCTCCACAAATGACTGCATTTTCCTCTTCTTGCCACGTATCTCCTGTATGCACCGAGGAATGCGTCTGCAGTTAGGTCTCCCACGAGTTCCAAGTGGATCGCCTTTGTGCTCATACAAATAAATATGCAAATATATGCCTTGAAACATTTCGTGCCTCTTCCTTTCGCCATCGATACATTGAGCGGTCCAGCAAAGTCTACGCCAGCGTGCAAAAACGGTCTCGTTGGGGTCACTCTGGCCCTTGGTAGATCGCCCATTATTTGCGTTCTTTGAGCAGCTCTTTCCTTGGCGCACGCTAAACATTTGTGAATATGTAACTTTACTATGCTCTTTACTCTTATGATCCAATAACGGGCTCTCAGATAAGCCATCATCAGTTGAATGCCTCCATGCATGGTCTTAATATGAGCATCGGCCACGAGTAAAGGAACCAGTGTGTTCTTGTGTCCCAAGATAATCGGGTGTTTTGTGTTCTCTGGTATATCTGCATTCCTGAGTCTACCGCCCACCCTGAGGAGATTTTCAGTATCCAAGTATGGAGTGAGTGATCGTAATGCGCTCGTGGTGTGCACTGGTTTATTCTCCTTCAATGCGTCTATTTCCCTTGTAAACTCTATTTTCTGTACTGTACTTATTATCTTTCGTAATGTTTCTTCCAACTCTTCAGTGGTAAAAGATTTTTCTGTATCGTTGTGTCTTTTGAAATTTAGAAATCTTCTGGCATATGTCACGACTCTTATCAGTTCTTGCAGAGTGTCATATTCTTCAAAGTTTGGTATAACGTCCATTTCTTGTGTTGCATGTATCTTTCTCTGTTCTTCTTCTGTTTGAGTTTTCGGTCTAGTGAATTGTATTTCTTTCTTCTGTAGCCACACTGGACCCTTCCACCATAGTGTGTTGGACACTAGTTCTGTTAGCATTAATCCTCTACTAGCTACATCAGCTGGATTGTTTTCTGATGTAACGTGATGCCATCTCTGGTTACCAGTGTTGTCTAGGATCTCAACGACGCGATTACTCACAAAGACATTCCAACGCGCAGGATCACCAAATAGCCATGATAATACAATTTCAGAATCAGTCCAGGCAAATATACGGCTACTGGGTATTCTGGTGGCCTCTTGAACTTGCTTTAACAATCTAGACAGCAGCACGGCACCACACAGTTCCAATCTTGGAAGTGACACTGGTTTGACTGGTGCCACTCGACTCTTTGCTGCTATGATACTGGTCTCATAGTTGCCTTCAGCGGTTTCGACTCTCATGTACGCTACAGCGGCATACGCCTTATTGGACGCATCACAGAAGCCGTGAACTGTTGTGTTTTCTGCTACGGCTTCACAGGTATGTTGCCATCTCTTAATTTCAACTTCCTTGACATACTCTAAACTTTCTCTAATCATTAACCATTCTCTTTTTCTTTCAGGTTCCACTTCTTCGTCCCAGGAGACTCCATCGCGCCACAGTTTCTGCATGACTATTTTTACAGGTATGATAGCAGGTGCAAGAAAACCCAACGGATCGAATAGTCTTTGAGCTTCAGCAAGGATTTTTCTTTTTGTTATTGTTTCAGGAGGAGGAAGCAGATGCAGCTGATAGGTAAGTACATCTTTGATTCGATTCCAGGTCAACCCGAGCGCTTTTATTGTTCCTTCTGTCTTGATATCTATATTTGTTTCAGAATTTATTTGTTGTGGTCTCAGTTGATTTAGTAATTCTTCACTATTTGACGACCATTTCTTAAGAATGAAACCTGCTTTTTGTAATATTTCTGTTATAGTGATTGCTGCGTGAAGAGCTTCTTCTACATTGTCTCTCCCAGATATAAGATCGTCAACAAAGAAGTCTTCCTTTATTGTTTTAGCTTCCGCAGGAAAATCTTTACCTTCATCTTCAGCTATTTGCATTAAGGTTCTGACAGCAAGGAACGGTGCTGATGATGTTCCGAATGTCACTCGTAACAACCTGTAGTCCTTTGCCTCATCTAATGAGTTTGATCTCCACAGTATCCTTTGATAATCAGCGTCTTCTTCAGTTACCATAACTTCTCGGTACATTTTTTGTACATCGGCAACCAGACATATGGGTTTCATTCTCCATCTTATGATGAGGTTTCTCAGATCTTCTTGTAAAGGTGGTCCTACGAGTAAATCATCATTGAGTGACACATTGTTTGTGCCCTTGCAACTTGCATCGAAAACAATTCTCGTCTTTGAGGTGTCCTTTTCTGCTTTTACCACGGCGTGATGTGGCAAATACACAGCAGGTTTATCAATATCCTTTTGTGGTACTTCTTCCATATGGTTCAGTTCTATGTACTCTTCCATAACCTTTCTGTATTCTTGTTGTAGCTCTGAATTTCTCTCGAACCTTCTTTCCATCTGTTGTAGTCTTTTGAGAGCTATGTTTCTTGTTTCACCTTGTGTAGCTCTTGGCTCTTTGTACTTCATGGGTAATTTCACTATGTATCTTCCTTCTTTGTCTCTTGAGTGGGTTGTTCTATATATCTCTTCACATAATCTCTCGTCTGCTGTGAGTGTGCGCTGTTTATTTTCATCTAATTCCCACATAGATTTGAGCATGTCATCCATATCCACATCAAGGCAATGTAGTGAAATTAGTTGTTCATTTTCTTTCTGTACATCTACATTTCCAAACAAGATCCATCCCAGGCTTGTGTTTTGTGCAATTGGGGAGCCTGGTGGGCCTTTGATTACATCATTCTTTAATATCTTGGCATAGACTTCGACTCCCAGCAACATGTCGATTCTTCCTGGTTTATTGAAGCTGGGGTCAGCCAGTGTTATACCTTCTAAGTGTTTCCACGTTTCACATGGTATTGGTTTGTTTGGTAGTTGCGACGTTACACTTGTGGCCATGACGTATGCTCTCACGTTGATGTTGAAATTATTTTCAGTTCTTGATCGTAGCTCTATTTGTACGGCATGGTTGATTTGCGTAGTAGTTGAACCAACACCCTTTACAGTTCCTTGAACTTGTGTTCTTTTTAGTTTGAGTAGTTGAGTTGCTCTTTCACTTATTAGCGTTGCTTGAGACCCTTGGTCTATCAGTGCTCGTAGTACAGTAGTCTGGCCTGCCACATTTCTCACTGGCACAAGTGCTGTTGCCAGTAGTGCTGTAGATTTTTTGCTCACGAAATGAGAAGATATTGCGACTTCATGCTCTTTGTCTTCTAAAATGTTATCTTCATCCTCCACATCAGTGTACAACTGGCTGCCTCTGTTGCATTTATTTGTTCCTTATTACCAGTGACATCTTGTTTAACTCGTTCGTGTAGAAGTGAATGATGGCGTTTCCGGCATATTTGACATGAGGTTTGCAGCTTGCAGTAGAATACAGGGTGCCCCGGTAGCAGACAGTTGTAGCACAATCCTTTGTCTCTAACAAATTCACTTCTGTTTGTGGGTGTCAGCTTAGCAAACTCTCTGCAGTGTGAAAGCGTGTGATTCTCTTTATTACAGAATACGCATGTTTTATCTTCTGTGCTTGCCACGTGGAATGTGCGTTCTTTAATCGGCTTTGGAATTGCCACGGTGAGTTCTAAAGTGTGAATTCTGCCTTCGAGAAACGTCAAGAACTCCTTGAATGTTGGTAGTTCATCTAAGCTTGCTGATGATGATGATGAGCTGACATGCTCTTCCCACTCCTTATGAGTTTCAGTATCCAGCTTCTGTGTACATATGAATAACAAAACTGGATCCCATGTGCTTGTTGTTATGTTCAAATTCTTCAACCCGCTCAAACATTCTCTTGTTATATCTAAGAAGACCTTCAGTTGAGTTGGGGACTGTGCTTGTACTTTCCTCTGCATAAATAAACGTTTTAAGATTGTGTTGACTATAAGTCGCTTGTGACTGTAGCGCTTTTTTAATGTTTCCAAAGCAGGTGCGTAGTTACTCTCTGTGACTTGGTAGTACTTCAATGTAGCACTGGCTTCACCAGTCAGGCATGCCTTTAAATAATGTAACTTTTGAACACTACTTAACGCCGCATTGTTATGTATGAGCGAATAGAATGTGTCCTCGAACGATTGCCAGTCTTCGTAATTACCGGAGAACTTAGGTAAATCAATCCTCGGTAGCCTCACATCCACTGATACTCCTGCTCCTTGAATTCTAGAATGTTCGCTTGTCATTGAAATGTTCGATGTTTCCGTACTTGTCAATATGTTAATCAAGTCTTGCATGTCCGATTTTAGTGATAGGTAATTATCTTCACACTCGCTGTAGCTTTCATTCATAAAGTACGGTAAACATGCCCGTTCTTCCCTTTTGGTAGCTTTTAACAAGGATGTGTGCGTGTTTTTAAATGTATCCCAGTACTCGTCTATACATTGTATTCGTACTTTTAAATAACCAAGTGTTAATCTGGCCTTAGGCGCTTTCTTGAAGTTTGTTTGTGCCTTCTGAATTAAAATAGCAGTGTCCTCTTGTTGATCAATGAGTTCCTCCATTGATGTCATGATAAATCACGAAAATTACACAGCCGATTTGTAGAAATTACACAAATGTTCAAAGTTTTCAAAGTAGGTCCGTCTAGACTCACGTACACAAATAGTTAAATGTTCACAATTAATATTTTCCGTATTAAATTAACACTTTTAATAACTTTGTCACAAAATGTTCACTTTTATTAGTCTATTTATAGCACAAAAAACGTAGCCGGCCGGAGGTTCTTTTGTTCTCGGGCGTTATCTATTTCTTCGATTGCGCGTAAACAACTTTGTATCAGGCTCGATTATGGACCAATTTGTTACGTAAATAAGGTTGAGTTTCGCTTGTATAGGTGCAGGTTTTGAGGAAAAGACGTCTCTAAGCAACGATGATTTATTTGCAACTAACTGACCAACTTCATACACACTGAATTTGATGATACAAAATAAGTAGATGAGTAATATAGCCGCACGGTGCGTTTTCAAATTTATACAAGAAAGCTAGGCACAAATAGATGAGTAGGTAAATAGTTTAAATCACAATAAGTATAAGATATAACAATCAACACTATGAATATTCTTTTTATTCTGATTTTCCATTGCAAGTCAAATAATTATAATATTAATACTTAATAGTATTGTTACAGTTACTTACAATAATTTCGTACATTGTACAATTTAAATGAATCCCTTCTGCAATAACGTGGATGGGCACCATTTATCTTAGTTTCCGACCGCTTTAAAAAGGGTTTTAAATAAATCTCAATGCACAAATGTCCCAATCTACCTGTCCAAAATGAACTTTATGGGGGATCGGACTTAGCTAATATACGAACAGGAGCAAACAACCTTTTGTGTAAAATTACATTGTTTTTTTAACATGTGAAAACAAGGGTTAGCAGGGTGGGTAGCGCAGGCCTGGTCTGTAGGTACTTGTAGACATTTGTGTATGTATTAGTAGGGAGTTGTACGTTTGTGGCACAATGTTGTTGAAAGCGACCTTTTTCATGAATATTATATGTGTTAAATGTTGTTGAATTGAGTTACTCCGTCTTAACAAATATCATTAAAGATGAATATAAACATTTGATGATTAAACATGAAAGAAACATGTTGTTTTATTTAATTCAGAAGACAAATGACACTGAAAAGAAAAAGCCTGTATCATGAACACTAATTGTATTGATTAAAAAAAATATTTATGAAAAATCATACGATTTTATTTAAAATGGCTTCCTGGCTATTTGTATTCAGATATTTGGTGGGAAAGTGCATGGGAAAATAAATAGGTAATATTGCTCAACAAAAATCATTTCACAATTTATTTACTTGGACTGAATCACACATATTGACCGTTCAGGCCAAGGAGGTCATTCTAAATAACAAATAAATAAGTTTCGGAGCACTGAAGCACTAACTATGTTATACATAGTTATATCACTGCCTTAAAAGTACCGATTTTGATAACAGCTGTGGTTCGTATTTTTTTTGTGAAGGTAAAGTAACCCTCCAGTTGACCGTGATGCTGCGCACTTGAACCAGTATCTCTATAAGCAAGGATTAACAAGTCTGCTCTACTGAAACATTTTCACACTTGCTTCATTATTAAACTCCTTGCACAAAGCATCCCTCAGACGTTCATGAATATGTTATGGATGCAAATGTATCGCAGCATGTTTGGCCTAGTGTAGAGTATTAGAGCCCTATTCTTTGCCAGCTCATTTAAACTATGTATAAAGACTCTTAGAATTTGGGCTCCTCGCTCCGCGGTAATATGTGCTACTAGAAGAACAGTAGTTTGTTATCTAGATAAGTGGTTCAGTTTGTTAGACAACCGAATGGTGTAAAAACAGCTAGTAAAGCGGTGTGTATGTCGCAGTATATGGGATATGATTATATACCAGAACATAGTTATACGAAAGCGATTCATTACTATCTCACTAGGAATATAGTTATAAAACGGACCAAGTTTAGTGATATAGTTATATTACTAGATTAAGTTCAGTGTTATAAATATATTACTTGATTAAACTTAGTGCAATAGAAAACTACCACATAGAATTAAAAAAAAATGATGGTAAGCATATTGGTTTTATCTTTATTAAAAAATCAAATTTGTGTATCTGCAGTTAGTTACTTTGTGTCATTAACACATATTAAATAGACGCATTTTTCCTGAAATAAAAATGACATATTATGTATCTAGCCTATCTGAAACCTAGTTAAACATTGTGAGATATGGCGTTTCGACTTTCTCCGTGTTCGGCATCATAAGGGTCACAGTGACAGTTAAATAAAGTCAATTTTTCTCTCCACCTTTAGTTTGCAAGGTGCGGGTGCCTATATAAATAGAGTGAGTCGCCCGCGCGCCTCAGTTGTAATATCACCATGCAGAAATGACTAGGTTTCAGATAGGCTAGATACATAATATGTCATTTTTATTTCAGGAAAAATGCGTCTATTATGTAGTCTGAGCCTATCTGAAACCTAGTTAAACATTGTGAGATGTGTTTATTATCGCATGGTGGAGAGAAAACCAACTGTGACCCATAAGCTACTGATGAGTATATCAGTAGAGAAATATTTGAATCTATAAATTTATAATGCATAGATTTCTAGGTAATAGATATACTAAAAAGAAAGGTATAAGTATACATAAGACTTAAGTACTTCCTTATTATTCCTGACTTTTCAGAAAGTTATGGAAGGTATGTACCTATACATATAGGTAGGTATTTATACATATGGATACACACAGTGCCTCTTCGAAAGCAATACTTATAAGTAATTATTGATCAAAATCTTGTCATTGTCAAGGCAATATTTTTAACATACACTAGCCGAATGGATGGAACCAGTGAAATACTTTGCAACAATATTTAAAAGCTGTAAAGTGTAGAATATCGATCCAGGCCGCTGGGGCTCAGGTCAGCACATGCTGACTAGGGTATGTAATTCTGGACTGACCTCAGAAATGCAGCAGCCGACCCTGGAGCCTCGAGGACCTGCTCAGTCAGCCCCGTACGACGACACGGCCTGCAACACCTGGCGCGGCATCTAGTCCTTGGAACGAGGAGTGGTGCTTGAAGGGAAGATAATTTTACTAAATATCTCAGCCTCATCAGCTACTGGAAAAGATTAGATGAAGGCTGTGACACTGGCGGATAACTAAGTATTCAGTTTTTCAAAACATGATGCAGGTAACAATATTCATATTCTAGATTGACAAGTAACACACAGTCTAATTTTGTATTCTAACTAACTCGGCGGTTAACGAGTTCCTGTGCAGTCCTACTAGGAAGGAAAGTTATTTTATAAGCCTTTGCACCGATTTTGTGGGCTACTATCATTCTGTATCATCATGTGTGAATATTATGAGCTCTGGCAGCATTCCTTGGTAGATGACATCAATTAATAAAGATTGATTAACACAACAATAACAATTATAATAGTTGATAAATGAAACCCGACTAACATGTCTTAACTGGGTAAGTAAATGATCAGTCATGCCACCAGGATAAGTAAAATGTTCAGTACTTTATATGAAAAACATTAACAAGGTCACCTTTAGGTAGGTTCGTCAACACTAAGGGCACGTCTCGGCCAAAACCTTAAGGCTTCGCCTTGTTGCAACTTGAAAGGTACGTAGGTAGGTACCCACTTACATTGTTGTAGGTTCGATTTTGAAACCATTAAGTCGACCTAGATAAAACAAAATAAAATAGCTCGATTAAATAAAGATGGTACGTAAAGATGTTAGTTGTACCTGATCAGACCTGATGCAACGACAGCCAACATAGACTCTCTAAGCTGTGGAAGCAACAATCATGGTGGCGGGAACATGGACAGTTGGACGAGCCACCTCGAGCCTGACTTATCAATCAGAACTGACAGTTCGCCAACAGCAGATAGCTTGCGGCTATCTATAGGTAAAATTAGGTAGTTAGCTATACCCAAGAAAAAGTCCTTGGACATCGATATGACAGTGGAAAGGCGAATAACTGTGACACTCTTTAAAACAAAAAGGCTTGTTGTTGTTGTCCAGCTAAGGAAGGTTACCTACTTCAGCGACCGTATTGCATTCTGAAAGAACTGCGAAGAGTTAATATTATGACTAATAATTATTACTTATTTAGAAAGTTTTCCGCAAACTCTAATAAATCAAGCAGCTACTACGTCACCGCTGCCCGGTTATAACTCTGTACTAGCTTAGTAGATATATATACCAGTTCTAGCCTTCAGCTAGAGGCCAGAGAGCTCCTAAATGAGATGCGAGTATGAGCATGACACAAGTAATTTTTTACTTGGTAAGTAACTAGTTACGTAACTAACTGAAAGATCCATAAAACAGATTACTCAAAATGTAATTGTGAAAACGGCACGTCTGCATCTTAACCAGTCAGTCTAAGTAGTTTCAGCAGATACAGTGTTGAAAAATAGTTATGAAACGTTTGCGCCAGAATCGAATTAAAAATACATTTTCATTAGAGAAGCCGTTTAGGCATGAATAGGTACTTTCACCCTTTGAATTGTGCTCCAAATGATGACCTTCGAAATTCATAGAAATTTAATGACGACTGCCATTGTTTATTATCTAGCCCCGTACATTGAGTAGGGCTGCGGCTACACGTGAT
Organism: Plutella xylostella; assembly: GCF_932276165.1. Taxonomy (NCBI): domain Eukaryota; kingdom Metazoa; phylum Arthropoda; class Insecta; order Lepidoptera; family Plutellidae; genus Plutella; species Plutella xylostella. The sequence goes on from NC_064003.1 coordinate 252,582, forward strand.
GTGATACACAGTACACAGTAGGTATATGCATGTTCCCAGAATAGTGGAAGTTATAATTTTACCAAAAGGTAGTCGTCTCGTGCAAGAGCACCGTTACTCGATTTATTCGATACACAACTAGTAGACAGCTGCTGCGTAGGAGGTTCACGCATTTTTCAACAAAGAGCTCGGACACACACTCACAATCCACTGGGACTTAAGGAAGACAGCTTATATGGTGTCACTCAGAAACCGCGATGACACTCTGATCATGATCACCCGACAGTAGGATCATAATAAATTCGGTAACTTGTGAAGCGGTATGGTATAGCAACAGCGACTTTCACGAAATCAGGAATTAGCTCAGTGCTTTCAGGTTGAACACTCGCCCGTGGGATTCACTTTGCTCACAGCCGAGAAAAGAAAAGACTCAAAGCTGGAATCTGCCGATGTGTCATGACACTTAAGATAGTGTCTGGGGGGTCACTTTATATGACGAAAAACGAACTTTCAGTGCACTGCGACGCGAGCCGCTCTATCTGTTTGTATGTATTAAACGTGCCGATTGCACGACAGCTCTCGTTCGTTCGTTTCTCATCAGTATAGAGTAACGCTCCTGTACTTACCGTGCGTCATCATTCCCATGAGCAGTCCAATGATCTTTAGGCAGTTTAGAACAAAAGCTGCATTAGACAGTTTCTTCAGCAGAGACACCGAAATAAAAAATTGATTGCACAACTATCCCCAGGAGCAGTCTACAGGTCACTTTGGGCAGTTCAGAAGAAAGCTGCTTTAATAGAATACCCTACCTTAGCGGAGGCATCAAATTGAAGTGCTATAACACTTTTAGAAGCGGTGCACGTTACCCGATTTGTCGTCATCCATGCCGATGCGGCTACGGCGACTGCAGGTGGTTACTCAGGCTTCGTTGGTGTGCCCTTGTATGGCTAACATGACCAACCTTGGCAGTAAACGTTCGTCTGCATATGCCAAAATCACTGATGAATAGCGCACGTTACTCGATACCTTCTAAATAAGTCACTCATAATGATGGCTGATGATGATGATGACCGTGCTAGCAATAGTGCAGGCGGTTCCACTGAGCATAAAATCTCTTCCCAGACAGGGGGCGTTTCGATCTGGCAACCAGAACAGGAGTGCCAGGTGTGCGCAGCGATGCAGGTGGGACAACACAGCTGCCAGGGCTGGAGTACATGGCTGGGTCTATGCAGCGATGCAGGTAGCACAAACCGGTGGCCAGGGCCAGGACCGGGTGTACGCTGCGATGCAGGTGGCACAAAACGGTGGCCAGGGCCAAGACCGGGTGTACAGCCGCCAGGGCAGGAGTGCATGGCTGGGTCTATTCAGCGATGCAGGTACCACAAACCGGTGGCCAGGGCCAGGACCGGGTGTACGCTGCGATGCAGGTGGCACGAGACGGCGGCCAGCGCAGGAGCACAGGGCCGGGTGTATGCTGCGATGCAGGTGCCACGAGACGGCGGCCAGCGCGGGAGCACAGGGCCGGGTGCAGGTTACACGAAACTTCAATTTCACCGAATCGGCCTGCCTACCCTCAGCGGGTAGGTACCGGCGGATCACATTACTCGCCGCACATGCCACAATGTCCCAACATACTGAAACTCGGAGCCACGTGCTTCCTGTAAAAAATCCTATGACGGTCCTGGAAAGCTACTCTTTGTAAAGCCTTACATAAGCTATAATCAAGTGCATTATTGTAATAGCAAAGTTTTTATCAACTGTTTTCTAAAAATATTAGAAATTGAGGGTAGAAAAATATATTTTTATTATTTTTTCCTGTATAAAATTAACATATGCTTTACTTAAAGCGGTCATTAATGTAAGTATCTAGCTCAAGCGCCACTAGTAGGACCGGAATATGTGATCAATCATCACCACGACTATTGAATCGGACCCTACTGCGTGGGATAAAAACCCCAAGCGCCGGAGCATTATGACCAGTGGCTGAGCTTTTAAAAGCAGTAAATAATAGCATTTTACTCACGGCTTATCAACTCAAACCTTCGTTGCGAAATCCTCAGCAATGGCTGCGTGCGCAGCAGCCGGCAGGCCCCGCGCCGCCTGGTCCGCATCACGCTACAGCTCCCGGTAGCGAGGACTCCGCAAATTCAATATTATATTTTTCCCCGTCGGAGCGAAGCCGACGAGAACCGTGGCTACATAGAGCCATTTTGCCGAAGTGTTCACTTCAAAAATCAAAAACCAACTGAGGCGCGCGGGCGACTCACTCTATTTATATAGGCACCCGCACCTTGCAAACTAAAGGTGGAGAGAAAAATTGACTTTATTTAACTGTCACTGTGACCCTTATGATGCCGAACACGGAGAAAGTCGAAACGCCATATCTCACAATGTTTAACTAGGTTTCAGATAGGCTCAGACTACATAATAATATTTTTTGGAATTTAAGCAATAACAATAAAATCAAAACTAAACAAAATTTTAAAAGTCTTCTTTAGTCGCAAACAAAATAAAATGGACTGCTACGGCTAAAATGCTACGCTTCTCGTAGCAAAATGCTACGAGCTTGCTACGGCGGCGTAGCACAAGTTTTGTGGCAAAGCAAATAATATATTTTTCACAAATTAGACTTATCAAAAGTATTTACGTAAGTGTATATTTTATGGCTCTATACAACAGTAACTGCTTTATCATAGTTTATGATTGGAACAAAAAAATATAACGGCACGAGATCGGACACAATAAAAAATGAAAACGAAGCAGATAAAAGCTCGCTGGTGACGAGTGAGCTGACCTCGCCCGACCTTTGTTCCCGCTGATGTCGTTCTGCGAACAATATGAATATTTCTATACACACTTGTGAAAAAGCTCATACATAAGCTTTAAACACGTCCAATCTAGTAACAACCTTATGTTTACATGTATAAAGACTTTCACGTCCAAGACATTCTCGTTTTAATTGAGCACTTACATACATCGCTAATAAAGACGGAAAGTTTTCAGACGGCGAAGTTCTAAAGACTTGTTTTCTCACAGAGTAGTGTTTAAACAACGTCAATCTGTGTTTGGGCATTATCTTAATTCGTTCGTTTTGTTTTCGTTCCGGCGGATTGTTGCTCGGCGTCGGCTTTTGTGGAACTTGGCTTTTGATGGCGACCAACAATGGGGCCGCGGCTTTGTGGGGCTCGCGGGGGCGCGGGGGCGCGGGGTGGGGGCGGGGGCGGCCGTGAACACGTCACGTGTGGAGTGTGGACGCACTATGCGTGTTCGCGTAATCATCTAGCAATGATTTTACCTTAGACAATGAGATAATGAGCAAAAACATATAGGTTCATAATTATTTGCCTACTAAACTTGATCTGGCCTTGATCTTGAATAAGCAACACTAATCCCGAGGCATGCTCAACGGTTAGTTTTAATACAATTAGAGTTAGCAGTATATATCAATACGTATCCAACTAACCAACGCAAATTCCCTACAACCAATACACCGGGGAACAGAATTAAGACTTCAGCTAAAGTTTCGAATCAAGCTTTAACTTTACAGAAATTCCAATTGGATTGAGGAATTCTGAATATTTCTGTTTGGACCTGGCGAAGGATCCGCGTTATCGAGCATAGCGCCGGCGCCGCCGAGCGAGACTAATAGTGGCCACGCACGAGGACCACTCTAGATCAACTATGATGTATAAACAGAACTGGTGTACGAAAGGAGCCGCCCTGAGTCACGTATCAATTTCATTTTTACCTCTATTGACGTCCGGCGCATCCTGAGCAGTCACTATGACGCTTTTCAGACTCTCAAATTTTTTCACCAGCGGCCGCTACACGAAATTGTTATCGACGTCGATAAACTCGTTTAATGCCAATTACAGCGCCGTATTTAAGGCGAATCGCGATATAGTGACGTTTATCTACGTTGATAACAAACCCGTGCATAGTAGGGTCACGAACCGTCCAACAGATGCTCTCCAATGTTGGTCACCGACACTCTAAGGATACGAGATTGAGTTTTCGCAAGCCGGAGTGACCCCCAGGTACGCTGAGAGCTTCCACTTTGTATATCGTGCGACGTACCTCGTGGCACCTGCGCCGCACTGCTGGTGTGATGGTGATATACATGTTCTATAATATATATTGTTTTGAAAACAAATGGTGAATGTCGGACTGTGGAGATGATGAGACATGTTTTTATTACATTATAATTAAGTGATACCCCACTATATTGCATTGAATACGAAATATATATATGGGGTATCGTTTATGTTTTTTTATTAGGTATTGTTAGGTTTTTCCCATATTTATATCACTTGCACATCAAGAATGGAAATGTGATGGAATATAGTAGGAATTGTAATGTAGGTAATAATGTACGATTGTACATGCTCGCTGCACGATCTCGTCGAGTTGTAGAAGAACAGGAATATCTGCTGCTAAATATTGAAACAGTACTCAGTGAATACTATTCAGAGCATTTCAACGACTCCAAAACGATTGTGCAGTTGAACTGCCTTTCTATGAGCATGGAAATAGTTTGTAAGTACTGTAGAAAAACGAATTCACGAAAATTATTTATAAAATAATTATTAATTGTGGGAAAAGTATCGTTTAAAGGCACGTAAAGTAGATATGTTCCTATCTTTGATATATGTGCCACGAACTGAATATTGTCTTGGAAACTCCTAGTTACTCTGAATACGGCGGTGGCGCTTGAAGGCAAATGCCGGAGTTCTTTTATTTATTTGTTTCTATTGGAGTTTTATTACATTCCGTCGTGCTCGTCACCTCCCGCCTCGCGCTGTGATACTGCTGAGTGTTGAGTGAACGCCACGGAGCGGTAAATGATACGTTTTGCCGTTTGAAATCGTTCTTCAGAGGCAAGCTCTAAGGTTTATGAAAGTAAAAACCTCTCAATTCTAATGTAAGATTACATGTTGAAGGTTGACTTGATTGCTTTGGGATACCGACTGCACCACATATTTTTAATGGTATTTTATGTTGTGAAATAAATATTTTCAAATTCATATGTATAGCAATGTATATAAGGAAAGTTTTATAGAGTGGGATGGAGTCGACGGCAAACACTAGCAGTAGCTCCATTCCTAGAACTCATTACTAGCACATGTCGTGACAGAATGAGAGCGGCGACCGAGAATGGATGATTTATTAAAAATGCCTAAAACATATTTCTTACATTAGCAGTCACAGCCATGCTGCGGAGGGTAATTTCCATGTGAAATGTCACAAATAGGGATTTCCATACAATTTATCATTTTCTGTCGACTAGCTTTAGGGTCGTGGGTCTTTTATCTTCCACCTTAGCCCAAGGGACGAAAATAATAATTTATTTCACAATCTGGGTCTTTTTTGATAAGAGATTTCGGAAGGTCTAAATATATGACAAGAAGAAAAAACAGGTTTTCAGCAGTAGACCAAGTCGAAAAGATCTTCCACGATTAAAATCGACTGTTTCTTATAGTATCCGATATCCTTGGCACTCATCGCCTGACGATGGTTAACTACGGACTGAAGTATATAGGAAACAACATGCTATAAAAGGGCAATGGATCAGGTGAAAAATATATTTATACAAAGAAGTATTCGAACACAAAACAATATGAAAAGTTTTTCTCAAATTCTAAGTAAAACGACCATTGACGTCACGTGTATACGAATCGGGGAATCAGAGAATAAAACTAAAACAACGACTAACGATACATGGAGAACTACACGATAAAGCTTTTTATATTTGAGTACACGCGTTGTATACAGGGTGTAGGCAATACGGAACTGTCACCCGCAAGCGATCCGCGCCCGGAGCAGCCTGTAGCTCGACCATGTAATGTGTGCAAAGTGTCATGTGATTTAAAAGTATGTACCTATGTAATTCATTTTATGTATTCTTTTCAGCGAGTGTGTCATCGTCTTCTGATGGTACGGTCAGGTGCATAAAAGCCTGACCCCCCTCTCATAGTACAAATACTTCTGAGGGGGGTCAGGTTTCTCTGTGTACAGGTACACCTACTGGCAATAATGTTATTTTTATTCGTCTTTATATAAATTTTATTCGTAAGCTAAAATTGTAAAGAGTGACTCATCAAAGCTCGTCAGTGGGGTGCAAACTACGACCAAAACAAAATCTATTTTACTCAATCCAACCCACATATTATATTGACACATGAAATTACGTAATCGCTCTACAGCTTTACTGCGATTTCACAAACAGGATTTAAATTCTCATGATACAGTTTGAAAAAAGTTGCTTTTATTTCAGACTCTACAATATTCAAACTGTCGCATCTTTTGAACCTCGCATCGTATCGGGAGCCCGCGGTTAACGTATCTAGATCGTAAATAACATGACTTTTGCAACAGTTCATACGTTGTCTGAGAGAATTTTATTTTGCGACAGTTTTGAGGCGATGTACAGTGCACAATCCGAAAAGTCCTATTGTGTTCCACAAATAAGAATAGTTTGAGAAAGCACTCGCAGCTCGCGGCGAGATGAACAAATGAAAAGGCTTTGATACTCTGACCAGCGCGTACTTGTTAACGACTTTCATTGGTAGACGAGCTTAATGAAGCTCGTTAGTAAATACTTATTCTTATCACAGTTCTACTATAGATATAATATATTATTATGTACTGCCTACGTTGAATTTTTAGCTTTTGGGAATATAATATATTGGTTTTAGTTTTAGTTTTATTTCGTTTGTTATCACATATATTATAGGCACAACATTAATGTCACATATAAAATAATATTCTGTATTCTTCAACAGTAGAGTCATAAAAACAATCCATAACGGGAAACTTGAGTAAAATTTATAAAAAGCAAATAGATTGGATCTTGATCTTGCAGTCGCGGGATCTCTCTGTAATGTATGCAACAACTGAGATGGAACTTTCTAGAAACCCAAAAGGTCAAGTAGATGGGCACAATCTGATAGTGGAATATCTTTCCATTTGTGAGGGGGCACCACTAGCGCGGGAGGGGAAGGGGGGGCTCACGCTTGTCTTCAATGGAAACAAAATGAATGGTTCAGCTGAAATATCGCTTCAGATGTGTCACTTCAATTTTGCACTGCCATTTATATTTGAGATAACAAATGAAGTGCTAGGAATGTTTGTAGGAATTCTAGTTCTAGAACTGTATGTCTTGTGAATTATTTTATTTTAGGACTATGATTTTTGGAGCAGTGCTGTGCTGTGTGGCAGTAAGTGACTGTACTGTTTGCTATGTTTTGTCTTTAGAAATGTATACATTTGTTATAATTATTAATAAAGGTACACTTAATAAGTAAGTAAAAAAATGAGTTCTTATAAATGAACATTGTAATCAAACATGTCACCTGTTCTAGGATCACACAGCCATGCCGTAAGTTAAACCCAAAAAAAGGCAAGTTAATAGAACAGAACACTACACCACGTCATTTCGTGCGTTGTCGAATAAAATTACCCCGATATATGAGGGCTCGTATGTCAGCGTCGGCGTCACGGCGACCGCTCGGAGATCCAGATATATTCGCGAGATAACTCCACGCGACGAGATGAAAAAGGCACGTGAAGTACTCAGTGGCCTCTCCGAATCCAACTTTTTTCATTTAAAATACCAGAGCACTGAGTGAGCGGTGCTTGGAAACGATTGTTTTCGGAGGTATCATCACTAAACCATACATTCCAGCGTACAAATATTAAATCGTTTACTAAAAACAACGGCAACGTATAAACTAAAAAAAGAGTATTGCAAGGTTTTAATGCTTAAAAAAACAAAGATACTGTTTACTGATAAATACCCTGACTGAAAAGAATAAAATATAAGTTAGGTACTTTGAAATATAGTAAAAAGAAAACTGTAGTAAGCTGTAGGTTGATAATGATCTTTGGCTCAAAAAACAATAACAAAAACATACATCGATCATTTTAATTGCAAAAAAAAATGAGTGAGAAATGTTTTTATAACAGCCATTGGTATATTTTAGGCTTATTTTTTATTTAGCCTTTATAAATGCTACTTCAGTATAATAGAATGTTCATAATTAACTGATTAATTAAATGCATTTTGCGTTCACTTCGGAAAATTACTGCCGGCAGATACCAGGCTGGCATAAATGCAGTGAAGCCTGACTGTGTAGCGGCTAGTGGTGCGAAGCGTTGCGTCGAAGGTTTCAGGTTTTATTCCCGGCCCGGTCAAGTTTATATTTAAAGATTTGTTCCTTTCTCTTGGATATAACATTGACACTTTCATGCCTTGATACTTCCAGCAGGTCATGTATTATAATATATAATTTTGCAGCTCTAATATACCATTGCATTAATATGCACAACGCGTATTCCTTCAATGGGACACTTTCCTTTCCCGAAACGAATTTATGAATACGACAGGAATCGTTTAGTAGTTGGAACATTTATTAGTACAATTTGTCCACTAAATTTAAATCCATTTGGTAGCGCCGAGGCGTGACTCCGGTCTATCGTTCCGATAAATTAGGACTATCTTTCTTGGAAAGAGAAAATTAAAAGCCAAATACTTTTATCTTTTGTTAGGTAATGTAAATTTGATTTACAATAAGTAATAATATGAATAGTTATTTATACGGAATAGAGCGGAAAGTCAAAGTTTTACATAACTTTTATTAGTGAAATAATAATTAAAACAGATCATCATTAAATTAATGTGATGTAATAATGGCATGATGGTGCAATCTTTGATATACCTACAATATGGTGTAATGGTCATAATAACCACGTGAGGTGTTGATCACACCAAGTGCTGACAAAACGTCAACGTGTTTTCTCCGTCACTGCTGCGTCACAACGTGAGTATTAAATTATTTCCAATTCCAAAAAACCAATAACTTAAACACGCGTGTAAAACCAACGTGTAATTTTTATACCAAAATCGTCGTTAATCTGCTACTGACCAACGAAATAAAATGCGAACCGTGTGTGTCTCTGTGTATCTGTGTGTGTGTAGTGTGAAAATTACGATACAAACGGACGTTTGCGCCGAGGTTAAGCCATTAAGTGCAAGTGGCACACGATCTGTTTGCAGCCGTACTCTGCAAAACTGTTTCAATGTAAATGCAACAATGCTACTAAATGTCAATGCAAAAACTTTTTTGGGTATAACCGATATAACTTAACACGTGAGATATGTGAACCGACAGCGTGGTGGAAAATGGTCCAATCTTCTTCAGGGATATGCATAAATGTGAGAGCGAGAGAGTACGAACGAAAGTTTGTAAATATGAGTGTGTGTATGTGTTTTACTTCTTCACGTCAAAACGGCTAAACAGATTTTAATGAAATTTAGTATGGAGTTAGCTGACACCCTGGACTAGCACATAGGCTAATACAATAAAAGGCGCCGTGGGTTGGCGAGTAGGCCGCGGTGACCGCGCGTCGCCGCTTTTGTCATTTGCCTTATTGCGCCGCGGCCTCCTCGTACATCTTTTATGTGCACCATTACAGCCTTTCATGAAACGACTAACCAGCAACAACGACAGTAGTTTACAGACGAATTGTAATGAAGTGCCGGTTTTACGAAATATCTGCTCCATCTGACTATTCTCCACGATAAATGCAGTTATTATAGAAAGTTTTGCTTTCTCTATCATAGAGTAAGTACGTATTTATGCAACCACGTATACATCGTACATAGTCATAAAACACCTATTCCTATCCTACCTATAATTATTGAATTGGTTCACCGCATGACAAATACAGCAATGTAAATGAAGGTAGCTAATATAATGGTCTAACCGTCTCTCATTAAGCAAAGTGAGGTATTATAAACTGTTGACCAATAGCACTTTGCATACAAATGAACAAACGAACGCCCCCGCCGTGCATTAGCTCACAATTCTATTTAAGCTTAATGATATAAAGTCCACCGCAGCGCCCGGCAATACTATTTAAACGCGGCTCATTCCCAAACAGTCAACCATCAGCATTTACGTGTCATTATTGTATTATTATTATTCAGATTCGCAGCTTCTCTATTTTCCTCTATTAGTTTCCGGTTCCCGGAGCTGCCTCAAAGCCGATGATCCCGTGATAGAGTGAGGCGCTCACATGTTTTGATATTTCATTCACTTTGTTTAGATCCCTCGAGGTAACACCCACTTTGTAGGGGTATTTCGGTGTAAATGTAATGTTTGCGGGCTCCGTCGTACGAACATGACGTCGTCAAATAGATTAAAGCAGCCGCTACATTCAGGTTAGACAATTAGACATGCTTTAAGACCCACAGTCGGTGTGTTTGACTGCGCTTGTAGCTGTCGCTTTACGACTAATGTAACATTTAATGAAGTGGACTGTATGTACCATAAAATAACGTTAGTTTAGTTGTGTTTCTTTCGCCATTTCTTTCCTTCTCAATGACGGGGCCTTTGTGAAATGGTGGTAGATGACTATCGACAAATAATTGTAAAATTTTACGTCGATTAAACCATTTGAATTTGAATTTTTTTTTGAATTTGAATTTGAATTTGTGATATCAATTGGATCGTCTTACAAGATTCTTCCTTGTTTAATGTCCTACATTGATACCCACTCACCAGTACGCATGATGACGTGACTGTAGTCTAAACACGTATAAGAAGGCGACACAGTAACAAAACTTGTTCAACTCGAGCCTATTGTTGTTTATATTTGTTGTTCTGTAAACGTGGAAACTTGGACTATAAAGTACATAGTTGTAGCACACACAGGCAGGGGGGGACGCGGGGCAGGGGGGGTATCGGGAACTTTCTCACCTCATTGTAGAAAGGTTCAGTGAAAACGTTCACGGGAACTTTACGGAGTTTAAATTAAATTGTTTTTGGAGTCTTTCTTTTCCATCTCAGCTAGTGTCCATTAGTCGTCACTCTTATTCCATGTAGTGTAGAATTTTGTCAGTGACCTTCCCGTCGCCGTCGGCAGCCTCAATGAACCCGACAAAAAAAATAGGAAATTAAATCCAATATTTAATTGCTAAGTTGAAGTAGTCTTAATGTATAGATTGTTATTTTTGTGGTAAAATTTTGTACGTTGTAGCATTTCGTTCTACTACGTAAACGTATTTCAATTAACTCTAAAATCGCAAACTATGGCACAAGTTTAACATCGTTACTCACCTTGAACTAATTAACAATCGAGCAGACAGTGGTAGATCGCGTCTAATTTAGATTGTGTTAGGAAACTAAGTTTGCAGCAGCCGCCGTGTGGCCGCGCCGGGCCAGCTGCCGACCAAACTAAAACACCTCGTCGACAAAAAGTACGACTAAAAATAAATTTTACACTTTATAAAAAAAAAAACACTAACACCTTGTACTAATATACTCCCTTGCGGGGTAGGCAGAGGTGCTTGCTGCACCCACTTTTCGCCAGAGTGTTATGTTAGTCCCAATGTAATAGGGGGCGGGCCTATTGCCATTTTACGGGCACATCCAAGACCCGAGAACAAATATCTGTGATTAAACAAATATCTGCCCCAGCCGGGAATCGAACCCGGGACCTTCGGGTCACTAACCACTACGCCATTCGGTCGTACACTTTATAAAATCAAATAATTTCCATAAAAATATCTTAGCGAAACATGACGAAGCACGAAAACATTTCATATTCCAATTCGCAACACTTCAATTCAGATAGAAACTCGCTGGAGTCGTGATAAAATTTGAATTTCCTCCAATAAAAATTTTAGCCGATGGCAAAGACCTGATAAAAGCTGTTAGGTGCTTCCCCCGTCCACTATTCATTGTACATTTTCGGGATCAAACCGTCGAGAGGCGTCGTTTAACACGTACGAAGTGTCCGAGCCAGCCGGTCCGCTGTTGAGGTGAAAGCGTCCGTAGTGGGTGGAGATAAGGGCGGTGTGCGGGTGTCGTCGGTATGTATTGACACGTCATGATGCGTCAGCGAGCGGCGAGGAGGCGCGGGGAGCACGTCTCAGTCACCGGGGCGGTGTCTCGGGAGGGCTGCTCTAGCTTGGCGATAAACTAAGGAATGAAGCTGCCATGCAATGGTCGAAGGCAATGAGGCGGCTGAAGTCTGCTATTATATAGCTGTCAATGGAGGAAATGACATATTTATTTATTTATTTATTTATTTATTGATGGGAAAACCAACAGCTTATATCTAGGTACATTTGTGCATTATAGTAGGGGTTACATAACAAAGCCAATTACAGGTTTCCACGTATAAAAAATAAAAGTAAAGAAGCTTAAAGTCCTAAATCATCGTCTTTCTAGAGGACATAGTTAAATATAAAGGTTATAAACATGAAGAGAACAAAGAATACATATAAGTAATATAACAACGACTTACATAATTAAGTAACAATAGTTAAAGTAGTAGTATGCAGTTTGTAGTTCCCAGAAGCAACATAAAGTACCAACAAAAAAATATATATTATATAATTATATACTATGTACTTATTAGGATGTTAGGTTTGATGAGGCCGGCGTATAGAATTAAGATATATATTTATCATACAGTAAATAAATAGTAGTAGGTTGTAATCGGTTGTAATCATTTAAATAATAACATTTTACATCACATTAAGAACAAAAGACCGCCACAACTGAGAATCTTCAGAACATTCATTCCTATTTGACCATCACTGATAAGTATATACTTAATAAAAACATAACAGTGCCCTACGACTGCCATTTTGCGAATCTTGGGATCAGTAGTTAAACTGCTAGAAAAAAATGTTATAGGTATAACTGTTAGGTATGTATATAACAGTGCCCTACGACTGACATTTAGCAAGTCTTGGGATCAGTGATTAAACTGCTGGATAATGTATGGATAACTGTTATAAGGATATTCAGCTGATAGCATAAACAACAAACATATCAAAGGGTGTAGGTATGTATTTATAGCTATACGGTCAATTAGAAGATGCCCACGATTAGGCTTTGGTTGGTTAAGTTTCAATAACAACAATTTGAGCTAAATTCTCAATTGTATAATTTAATCTATATGCATACATTCCTAGCCCTACGATTATAAAAAAATATATCTTGGGATCGGTCGTCATGCGATAATACATAGACCGCTAGGTATGGACATATAATTACTTTACTCTTAACTTAACTCTAATTTACCTACCAACTAACTGTCAAATATAAAATTTGCTGGGGTTTACATCCAATGGACTGACCCTTAAGGCCGTATGCTTTATGCACCGGGATACAGCCGTCATATATCAGTAACTTGCTTTTTCGTAAGCTAGACTGATCCCTCGGAGACGCCAGATACGTGTTAATGGGAAAGCACATTTCATACATGATTCTTCGAAAAGCTTTTATTCCTTCCAACACAAGAGACAAATGGAAATATTAGACTTTCCACGTATGGAGACTAATATAACACGCGCCGGTTCTTTAATATTTTTCTCATTAAATTTCACATATATACCTATGTCCTAGTGTAAGGAAATTGTGCCAATTTGTATCTAACTTATAAACTATTGGAAACTATAATGTTATAGTGAATACCTCTATTTAGGGGAAGCCTGTAATCTAATGTCGTTAGAACTAACCCTAAATGATCTCCGTCATCATTCCCGAGCCGCCGCCGCCGCCGCCGCCGCTGCCGATGTGACGTCACGTTAATCACGGGCTTTATCCCGCTCTATTTGATATCTGATAGACTGTAATTAGAATGGTACACGGATCGCGCGTGGAGCCATTAGTCTCATTACAACCCCTCGTGATTGAGTTACAATTAATCAACTCACGCCGCCAAAACACTCATAAAACAACTCTTTATCAGAAAAGTAACTTGAGCCTATTATGTCTGCCGACATGTTTGCGTAACATTCAATCTTTTGTGACAAATACGAGTCGAAGTATCCAGTAAACACTCTGGGAGTAAGTGCGGCCGACGCGACATTAGTGCCAGAAGGTATATACACTTGGCATTCAATGCCCCAGTAGGATGCGAACAATGGCACTTGTCACGTCGCTCTCTATGACGTAACACCTTGTTACGAGGTGAGAGAGATCATATTCCAGATTGTGATATAAATAAACAGATCCAGCCAGTGCCTGTGGTACAAACAAGGCAGTTATCGCCGCGTATCGTGTACATTGTTGTGCGGTGGTGATAATCTCCTCAGTGTTTTGCGGAGGCTCCGCGTTCAACAGTTAATTACTGTAATTTACATGGAGCAGGCTGCTCCGCCCAGGCTCGTGGCAACTGCTTTGTTGAAGGATTCCCGTGGGAAGAATGGGGTGAAAAATAACGATATTTCTAATCAACACTCACGTTATACGCAATCAAAATATTGATGACAAAATTAGCAATATGTGTGCCACCTGGCGGGCAATACTTTGCTTACGTATATTTTTATTTTGAGTATCATACTAAGAAAAAGCAACAGTAGTACTGTTGCTTTTCGTGTTACCTACACAATGTACATATATCATACCTATATGCTATAGGTTTGTATACCTACTTATTTGTATTCAATCCACACAGGGGGTGATCACATTGAAATAGTGTGCTACATACTGCGGGCATTCGACTGCCACCGTCCAAACATAGACATTGTAAAAGGGCTGCGATATGTCGAACATGTGTCAGATCCATACAATGTACCTATATCTGATCGACAGGATTGTTGACTGTGATGGTGACACACTAGCTGGAGTGAAATACGACATAATGCTATGTAAATGTTTTGTTGCAGGCCCATATTTTCGCATTCGGCCTTGTGGTACTGATTAAATATAAATATCTGAGAATAAACTGACACTAGATACCTACGACTGTCGCGATGCACGGAATGGTGCCTTTAGGTGTAGCCTTGCTGTAGAATAGCAAGTCATGCAGGAATGATCTTCAGGAGTATTCAGTGTGCAGCGGGTTACAGATGATGCGACGAGAGATATGGAGACAGCCAGGGGACCAAGACTTTGCAGAATTGCCGAGTAGCAATCGCTAACTCTAATGCAAAGTAATAGAGTTGCGGTTAGCGCAGCGTTGCAACCTTCTTATTCAGAGGTGATAGTGAGGTCAGAGCGCGGTTCTAGAAACTTCAGGATCCCCAGGGGAGGGGAGGGGAGTGGGGGGGGGAGTGGACTTAGTTACTGGGAAATTCAATTTGCATTTTAGATCGAATAAACAAATAAGTTGCAAGTAATATAGTGGTCCAGTTGCAGCCCAGCTGCTGAACTCAAACTTATATCACGGTATTTACTCGTAGTAACTTTATACCATAATACATTATATGCATGTAGAGTTCTTTAGCAATTAAAATATCCTTGACAGTCTATTAAAATCATACAAAAAATACTTAAAATATTAACTGTCAAGTACCTATACTCTAATGAAATGTATTGTATGCCTGTACCTATTGAGGTTTAGTAAGGAAACTAAATACTTAATATGAATCCATAAAAATACGAACAATATTCTAATTTGGATAAAATAATGTAATCCGTTTAATACCGAGGCAATTAACGTGAACAGCGGTAATTAAACAATGTAACCGACTAACCGCGCTTCTATTTAATTTCGAATGACGGATTGTAATCGCCTTTTATTTATTCATTTCGCTTTCACAAACGATAAACGATAATATTATTCTACATTTCTACTTTGCAAACATGTTGGAAATGATTTCTATTTTCTATACTTTGTAGGTTATCTGACGAAGATTGAACGTTGAAGACCACGGCCAAGCCAGTTGTTTGTCGTATGATCTCTTCTAGAATCCAGCAATACCCAAAAATATCTAATCGTACGAGATTTAGTAGCCCCACGTTACCTTTTTTTGCTGCTTGTGCTATGTAGTTTACTTAAAACACATCAACATTACGTAGTTATTATTATATTACACCATTGCAATTTTGTATTTTTTATTTATTTAACACGATCTTAATTGATTGACGCAAAGCCAAAAATTCTATTAAAAGATTGTGCACCCGTCACGCCCGCAGCTATGCACGCTGCAGCTCCGAACAACTTATTTAATATCTCACAAGAAACTGCCATGGAAGACAACATCTTGGCTCGCGACCTCTCCCCTCTCCACCAATCAGAGCCGCGGGCAAACTTAATTTACGGCCCGTATTAAAAACATAGCCGTTCCAAACAAGAATCCTAGACCTTTTCGGCTCTAACCTCCTTATCGAGATTCGAATCTACATTCGACAATGCTGCCTATAAACTGGAAGGGACTGATAACTAAATCAAATTTCCTCCCTCGACTTGCGAGCATGTGAGGTACGTTTCTTTGACGACCAAATTCGCCTTTGTAAGGGCACGTACCCGCTAACCCAATATAAGGTTCAGTTTTTATGACATCGAGATACGGCTACTGAGTATCAAGATGTGACGGTACTGGAGGTTCATGCAACTCACCCTTGAGGAAATTGGGAAGGTGATTCAGAATATGGCCCCGAATATGGAATATGTTTCTAGGAAATACATACATACCGTAGTTTGCCGAAATCGAAATCATAATTGACATTGCTTCTGAATTACAATTTAGCGTAGCTAAGTAAATAAGCGTGTGAGTTCCTTAAAAATGTTCAGGGGAGTCAGCGACTGCTAACTTATGTGACTAGCTTATCCTTTCATCACGAAGACAAACCGTAGTCCAACTGAAGCAATCACCGAGGAATAAAAAGATTCTAAGACTTAATAATAAGGATATAAATAGCTCTAAATATATTGTTGGCACCCAATTTATGTTACAAAAAGCTTATCCATATCACTTTGATTTAGGTATCTATTGCCTGAAATTGCTCATGTTCCAACACAACACAATGACGTACAGTCTACTGATTCACTTATTCAAATGGCACCTTTATTGTCTGACAGATGATGGACAGACGCACGGCCATTATCCATTATTACATATTTGATGTGGAGTCGGTGCCGTGGAGCGATGCATCGCACGACTCACACACCCAGTCGCCCAGCGGGCGTGCTATGTACTGGAGGGTTACTCTATACTGACGAAAAACGAACGAACGAGAGCTGTCCAGCAATCGGCTCGAGATAGAGTCGTGGTTCGCGCAGTAGCGCTGCGATACTTAGTTTTTCGTCTTATTATAGAGTGACCCCCCAGAGAGCGAGTGATGGCTGCGAGCTCATGACTGATTTCTAATTTAAATGGTCAAATTTGAGTGTCTGAATAATAAATAATGTGCCAGTGTTGCTTGTGCTCGTGGAATTGTGGAAATGTTTGAAAGGGGCTAATAGCGCGCGAATGTTGTAGGTTGGTTTTAGATCCCGAAAATACTAGTTGGTATTGTTACAGTTCTGAAACATAGGTATAGGTAGTAATGAGAAACATAGTCGTTCCATTGCAAAACCTACGTTTATACATAGCACTTAGGTAGGTATTTTTCGGTTAATTTGAGCTGAAATACCCTTTTGATGTGTATCAAAGTGGTATAAAACCTGAGCACAAAATGTGACTGCTTCATAAAAACTAATCAACGTCACGTCGTCCCGTGATAAGCTTCAAAGTGCTTCACTCGATATTTATTTTTTTGACCAACGATGCTTTTCAGACCGAGGTCTTTTCATGACATGAAGATGAATATGTTTTTTTTTAACTTCAGGACCGAAGGAGATTGATGAACTGAGACGCGGGTTATAAATATTGGTAAACATTTTAATAAACATGTTCATTTTGCAACTTTATAATACAAATTTGTTAAATTACTGCCAATTGGTTTTAAGAACAACTTTTTAAGACTCGTTTGTTTTTGTTCATACCTAGATCTCGTAAAAATGAATTTTAAACTTTTCTTAAGCACATTTGGTTGACTTATGTAAGTGTATGATATAGGTATCATCCAACAGCAGCACAAATTCGCAAATTGGTAGGTCTCAGATCACCAAACCAAGCATATTGTGTTACGCTTAGTCGTTGAAGATTTCATTAACGTGACTCAGAATCTGATCAGTGTCCATTCCTGTCCAGAGAGCCTACTCATAAAGTACAGTCAGGTAAAGATACCAGTGTCTATGTAATTCATACCTATTACCTACGTACTATGAACTTACTGTATACCCCCACCTTTATTTTATGGTCTTATCTATCTATCCTTATTCATCACCTAACAGTTAGGTTCAACCGTTTGCGCTGGCAACAATTATAAATTGTCTCTTTTGTTAGCTGTACCAAATATAGTTTAACAAATTTTACGACCTACATAGTTGCTCTCCTAACTTTCCGATCCATTCAGCGACTTAATTACTTAATAAACTTTGTCACAACTTAATCCTTTACATTCTATCTCTCATCGCTCGGTTTGTGGTTGTATGAGGCTTCGTAACGGCTTTTAGTCGCAGATTAATTTCGTAGGGCGGCCGCCGTGTTGACGCTCGCTTACTCACCTCGGGGGCATATTGGCACAGGCTGTTTGCGCGCCCTTCGGTGAAGCCACCAGTGGAACGGCATATATTTGTATATTTCAAGTGTTTATCGGACGTGGCCCTTGTAGATAGAATTATGCTGATCATTTTGATGTCATGGAGCTACGAGTCTGCAAGTGCGTTGATTACAATTACTTACGGGTTTCACTGTTCACCACCGTAACCGTTCTTTTCTCACGAAAATCTGAATGTTTCTATCCTGTTGTGATACTCCATTAGCCTTAAAAAATCATAAGTAATTATGAAAAATTAAATAAAACACCACAAAATAATTAGACTTTGTCAATTTATTCACAATACCAATCTATATTTACAAACACGGCAAACGCGCTCAACACATCACTCGCCTCCCATACCGCACCGCCACCGCTAGGGCCGTCACAAGGTGCATCCAGGGCGCCCGCGCTCAACATATAGCCAGCTTCCCATAGCCCACCGCTAGGATGGTCACAAGGTGCGTCCAGGGCGCGAGCGGGGCGGGGCGCGGGGCGGCGGCGCGCGGGGGCCGCTCGTCCGCCATGACGCTGGAGGCGACCACTACGCGCCGCCCACCCGCCGCCTCGTCGCCCGCCGCCGCCGCCGCCGCCGCCGCGCCGCCCGACTCCGCTGGCACGCAGACTGGCGGCTTCTTTATCTGGGGAGATTAAGTTATGCTCTATATCCACATCAACACATCATCATCATCACGACCCTTCACGTCCCCACTGCTGGGGAACGGGTCTCCTTCCAATGAAAGAAGGGTTTTAGGCCTAGTCCACCACGCTGGCCTAGTGCGGGTTGTGCTGAGAGAGTTGTCGGGTAAGTGGGCAGATGTTTTCAAGCCGCCCGAAGGCCTCTGACTAGGCTTAATGACTGCTGCCGAAGCAGCAACCGGGACCCACGGCTTAACGTGCCGTCCGAAGCACGGAGGCGTTCGAAAGAAGAACCACTTGAAATCGGCATCATCACAGTTATCAAAATATAGGTTATAATTTTCACGCCTAGCAGGCAGTAGATAATTGGATGGGACGAGATCGATTTCAATTTAACCGAAATAATATTTTCGGAGCCACCGCGCCGCCGCCACCGGCGATGCTTTGATGACACAATTAATTTCAATAATTAGAAAACTAAACGAGGAAGTAGCGTCTTCCGCGAAATGAATTCCTATTTAATTGTCACTCCGCATTCACTAATGAACGGAATTGAACCCATTCATTACATTAAGTTCTCGCTTATACCGAAAATGGCTGCATGATCTTTAATTTTAACGGCTCCCTCGACTTGTGACGTTTATTTGTAAAATTCAAACTGCTAAATTGGAAAATCTTAATTGGATGTCGCTTCCGAATCTAAGAGCGGGTGAAATTGGTACTTACTGGGGGCTGTGTAAAGTTGAGTTTCTCCTGACACCTGCGCGCGTGGTGCGCCAGGCAGGCTGCATAAGCGATGGCGTGAGGGATGTAGCTCTGCTCCACGACTCCCGCAAATAAAATAGTCGCCATCGGACCTGGAACAAGATCTCGTTACTGCGCTTGTAATAATAATAACAATAACAGTCGCGAGTGTCCTCTGCGTATGAAGTAAAACTCGTTAGCCGGCAGATTATGCCGTTTATTTAGTTTCGCAGAGATTAGAGCGCTGCAGGCACGGGATAATAATATTTTTGGAGTTCATTACGACGGGAATAAAGCAAAGATTCAACTAAAGCACAGATTATGCTGGCTTTGCGCTGGCGACTACCCGGCGAGTGTGAACGTAGTCTTCACTGCATTAACATGATGCAACACTGCGTCAAATGTATATTTCAACGGAGCACTAGGCAGCTTAGCTTTACAAGCATATTCGAACCTGAAAGTGGTCGATTTATTTCTGTATACGGCGTCGTCCACACACCTCAATACAACATGGCGTGGAAAGGTTAGTCAGTCAGATTATCTTTAGTCGCGGCTGCTGCTTGACCCTGGCCGTTTATAAGGAACAGTTTATACATATCATGTATTACTCTGGGTCGCTCTCCTGTAACTTCAAATACCTCAATAATCTACCACCACCTACCGAGAGCATAACACGGCGTCATCCATACACCTCAATACAACATCGCGATATAGTGACGTCTATCTACGTGGATAGCAAAGCCGTAGCGGGAGCAGGTATATAAGGATAGTTCTCACATTGAACCCTACTCGCAGACGCTCACCGTGAAACCCACCTTACTACCCAAGACATACCTACAACCATTGAAGTATAAAAAAACAAAACACTGAGGCACAACAATGGCGGTGACACGTGCGTAGGTGCGATGTAATTGGTAAATGGCGGCGAACTGACTTACCGAGTGCATAAACCGGCACATCCTCAGCCCCGTGCGTGGCCCACTGGCGCGGGACGGCCGCCGCGTGTACGGCGTCCGGCGAGGCGGTGTCGTTCAGCGGCACGGCGCGGGGCTCGGCGTGCCCGGGACCCGAGCCGTAGAGCAGGGTCGTGTAGCGGAGCCCGTCGATGTCGCTCACTACTGTGTCTGCACCTGCAGGGGGGGTGAGGTTTGAGTTGGGCAACGCTGACGGTGTAGGAGAAACTAGTGGCAAGTAAGGAAACACTTTAGTTAGGCCAATAATTATTTTTACCTGCGTCATTCATGTAGGGATAACCTGTTAAGGTTTACAGCGCATCCTAGTGTTAGAAGGAATTGTTCACAATAGCTTTGTGGCCGCACTCTTATCTCGAGGAATAGCAATGATGACCTTCCGACCGATTTCGGCCATGGCGACTGCCATCGAATCCTAACTTACTGTGACGCCTGAGGCGCACCAGCGCCAAAACCTAATTCTGGCGCTGGTGCACCTTAAGATGGCTAATATAGCCAAGTTTGGCGGTGAACTTCCTCGCACAGTGTGGACAAGTAAGAACACCGCGTTCATAATTGTAGATGATGGCCGCAGGTGGCCGGTCTTTCAGTGCATCACGCTTTGCATTTAATTCTTTTTTGCGGCGCTCCTCGTAACCAGCCACCCTAGCCTTCACCAATCGTCTCCACTCGGGACGTCGTGCTGCCAAACTCTCCCAATGTGCGGGTTCGATATCCTATGCCTTTTCAGGACATCCTTGTACCTCAGGAGCTGACCACCGACCTTACGTTTGCCCTCTTTCAGCTCCGAGTACAAGATGCGTTTCGCGACCCGCTCCTCCGCCATACGTGCCACGTGGCCACACCACCGAAGTTGTCGCCGCATTAGGTACGACTCCAACCCACCAACATTAGCTCGGCGCAGTACTTCGGTGTTTCGCACACGACCAGATCATTGGATGTTCATAATACTTCTTAGACATTTAAGGTGGAATCGATCTAGCGTGCGAATGTGGTGACGATACACGCACCACGTCTCGGAGGAGTACAGCAGATTCGGCAGCACGATAGCCATGTACACCGATATTTTTGTGGCCAGTCTCAAGTCATGTGAGCAGAAGACCCTGGAACTCAGCTTGCCGAATGCTGCGGCAGCAGCCCCGATCCTACTGTTAATTTCAGCGTCAAGGTCGCACTTGGATGAAATAGTGCTCCCCAGATAACGAAATTTATCGACCTGCTTCAACAAATCTTCCCCGATATGTATTGCCAGTGTTTCGTGACCGTGCATGTCCAAGGACATCACTTCTGTCTTTTTAACACTGACTTTCAGGCCGAATTTACTGCACGAAGAGTGGAAAGCAGTCATTAGTTGTTGCAGGCCATCTGGGGAATCTGCTGCAAAGCTAAGATCGTCTGCATACATGACCTCAGTAACCATAGCGTACGACACTTTCGTAGATGCCTTGAGTCTAGCCAGGTTGAACAATTTCCCGTCTGTGCGGAACCTTATATGGACACCTTGGGAACAACTCCGCAGAACCTCCTGGACAACCACGGCAAAGTATATGGCGAACAGTGTGGGTGCAATAACACAACCTTGTTTCACCCCACAGGTGACGGGAAAGAAATTTGACTGCTCGCCATCCACTGTGACACAGCATTGCATGTTGTCATGTAGTAGTCTGAGAAGCTCTACGAAATCCTCCGTGCATCCCACCTTCTGCAGCACCAGCCAGAGGGCTTCACGAGGGACACTGTCAAAGGCCTTCTCCAGGTCTACGAAGCAAAGGTATAGGTTTTGACCCTGTTCCCTGCTCTTCTCCTGTAGTTGGCGGATTGCAAAAATTGCCTCGCACGTCCCTCGGTCTGGTCGGAAGCCGAACTGGGTTTCTGGCAGGAATTGTTCGGATAATGTCATAAGGCGGTTTAAAAGTATTCGGGCAAAGACTTTTCCACAGACTGAGAGAAGAGAGATACCGCGGTAAGAGTCACAGTCAGAGCGATCGCCCCTGCTCTTGTAGAGAGTGCTGATGCGTGACACTAGAAAGTCATTTGGGACTCGCCTCAGCTCCCACATACGAACAAAGAGCTCCCATACCTGCGTGTGTACCTCCTCACCGCCGTACCTCAACAACTCCGCTGGTATGCAGTCGATGCCCACCGCGCGCTTGTTGTGGAGCTGTTTAATAGCAAGGACAACTTCCTCGCGTGCCAGTGGCCTATTCAGCTTCTCACAAACTGGAAGTTGCGGCAGTAAGCTAATATGTCGTACATCGGCTGTTCGATCTACATTCAACAGTGTTTCAAAATGTTGTGCCCATCTGTTTAACACATCATCTCTACTTGTAAGAAGGTGTTGCCCATCTAAGGATCGCAAAGGTACCTTTATATGAGACGATGTGCCGACCAGCTTACGTACCTCGGCGTGGAACTCCCCGAGCTGTTTTGTTTCAGAAAGCCATTGGATATAGTTGGCTTTTTTGAGCCACCACCTATCTTTAGTTTCCCGAGATATTCTTCTGAGTGCCTGGCTACTCTCTTTTTTGAGAGTTGTCTATGGACTGAGTGGTTTCGGATCGGACGTTTCCGTTTATTTTTTCTTTATGCGTTTCCGGCACCTTGTTCGCGAGCATGGATTACGCATGGCTATATAACTTTAATTGAATTGAATCCTACAAAGATAAACAAAGTAAGTGAATATTTTAACGTTTAAAACTAACGACCTCATTCATTATAGAATAAAAACATAAGAATTTCTTCAGTATTATAATTATATTGTCTTCCTCTGAGGTACAGATAATATCGGAGTCTATGATATTCTAATATTTGGTCAGAATCGTCTATTTTTGCGAAAATGCATAAAATAAATTAACAAGTCCGTTTGTTACGTCGATATTATCTTGCTGGGTTAGGATGTTAAACTTGTATCGGTAGTATAGTCCCTACCTAACCCATAACTGAATAATAAGATTACCAACTGTTGTCAAATGCAAAATAGGCCTTTGTATATTGGAATTGATCTAA
This sequence comes from Plutella xylostella, assembly GCF_932276165.1. Lineage (NCBI taxonomy): Eukaryota > Metazoa > Arthropoda > Insecta > Lepidoptera > Plutellidae > Plutella > Plutella xylostella. The sequence goes on from NC_064003.1 coordinate 276,307, forward strand.
TTTGTGGTTTCACACATCCATTTCCACTACACAATGCTACTTGCTGACTACAAATCACATTATACTCTACATATCATTGTTCACCACTGCGAATAATTCAATATTTGATTTCTAATTACCTTTGTAGGTGCTAACACCGGCTCAAGTTATACATAGCGCAATTTATTGCTAGGTATGTAAGTACCCTTATTTATAGACAAAAAATGGTGTGGCTGCTCGATAGTTTTTCTGCTATATATTAGAGTCCCATTTGTAAATATTTCACATAGTGAACGCAAATACGAGTTCGTAGACCTTAGACGCTTTTGTCATGTGCGGTATATAGCATTGACTTGACTATGTTCAGACATATTACATAACTAAGTATAGTGTGAATAACGATCTCGCGAGGTTATCTCCTGCTCGCTGATCCTGGTAAACTCATTAATGAAATGGGTTAACTGCCTCGCATGATGACACGGATCAATGGCATTGCTATAATGTCAATATGCCATTATCGCTACGACTATAATGTAAAGGGTGTAAGTGTTATTGTTTCCTCAATAAAGCAGACGAATTGGTCATTATAAAAAATTGAAAAGATCATTCAGTGTTTACCTAGAATAGTATTATTATTAATGTTTTATATTTACTAGTAATAAAGTAACCAGATTAAAACAGACAATCTCACTAAATTAGCGTGAATTTATTATTAAAGTTCCAAAAAAAGTAGCTAGATATATGGAATGTTGAAAATTCGCATTAAATATAGTTAATACATGGATAGTTTTTAGTCTGTTTGTCATTGATTCAAAAAGAAAAATAAGGTAGGAAATTAATTTGATGTAAAGGCAACTTTTTGTCGCGCAGGAAAACTTAAGGCTAAACTAAAAGAAGAAAAGTATAAATGTCCCGGGGCATACACATACACATAAAAATAAACCAACATAGGGCGCAAAACGAAACTTTTACGGCAAAACCTCGACTCACCAAACACAGGATGCCCCCGCGGCGTGGCCTGTCCCCCAAACGTCATGACGTGTCCGTGGTCCGCGGTGACCACGACCAGCGTCTCCGCCGGGTTGACCCGCTCCAGCGCCGCCAGCAGAGCCGTCTCCATCTCGAGGGTTTCATCGAGGGCGCGGTAAGGGTTGTTGTAGTGGTGCGCGTGGTCTATGCGACCGCCTGCGAAAAATTACCGTGATAAATTGTCATTCCCGTTTGTTTGGCCTCAGCATTACAAAGACAAAAATAAAAAGTGTCTTTATTAATACAGGAAAGTTCACAACACGTAAATAACAATATTCGTACATGTTAAATATTCAAAACCAAAGACCGAAGATTTATCGTCAAACAAATATTATGTAGGTATAAGCCCGGGCTGGACATCGAAATCGGGTCGCTCGGCACAGCAGTCAGAGTAACTAACCACTACACCATCTGGTCGCCAGGCTTATTAGTAATTCGATGGGGTTTAACGCCATAGTAGTGGTTGAATAGATCGAAAGAAAATACATTCTGTGTTTACTATTGGATGATTGTAAATAGCTTTGGGAGAGGCCCACGTCCAGCAGTGGACTGCTATAGGCTGATGATGATGATCATGATGATGATGATTGTAAATAAAGAATTCCAAGATTCTAAACGATTATATTTTATAATAAACATGCCACTTTTCTTTTATTTGACTATTTCATTCAAGCAGGTGGAAATTCTCTAGTACTTGGCTGTTTCGATCGCAGTGATAGTTTAGTCCGACAAGCGTGCAAGTTTCAACAGCTAAGATATGCATTGTGTAGATTCAGGAATGTACAATATTGTTTCAAAGGTATCATGTCCGCCATTTAGTGAAGAGATCTCAGAACCCTGTGAGCTGCATTCCTGTACAGTGGAATATACTCTCGTGGTCGCCCTCGAAGTAAATTTAATTATTATACAGTCAGTGTCACTACCACTATTCACAATATACAATTATACGTATACATACATAGTTCTGGGAATTAGGCACAATGATTGTTATAACGACACGCGGGGATTGAAAGTTTTGCGATGAAAAGAACAAAACCATTACTACTATGATTAAACCTGTCAACCTGTTGCGAAGTAGTGGTTAGGTTCAGAAACATTATGAATAAGCAGAAGAAGATATATTAAATAAGACTTATAGAGAAGAGATTGTGAGATTGGAGTGGAATAGAAGTAGGTTCTATAATAACACTAAGTATTAAACGTACAATACAAAGAAAGGAAATAAATGATTTCTTATTTTCTTCGTTTGCCAGCTTCACCAAACAAATTAGATTTTAGGTACCTACGCAAACAGACACCCGATCTCCCAATTTGTAATAAAAGAATAAAAGCTTTCAATAACATTAACACAAATAAGTTTTCCGCTGGAAAATTTCCACCGAAACATTTTCCTATGTGGAAAAATCAGGAAAACGAAAATGTACTTGATAAAATAAAACAAGAAAATTTTAGAGAATAAGCGCTTTACTTTGTCCTGAGTAGCGACATAGTAGCAGTCAAGTAACGACCTAACTAAAAAACCAGCTTCATGAAAAATTGCATAAAATAAGGGTGCACCTTACTTTGATCCACACGTTTTGTGTCGAAAAGAACAACATCCAAAAGATTGAGTGGTGTCCATTCCATACTAAAGGTGTGATTTATGTAACCTTCAATCTTCTTCTACACTCCCGTTACTCCTCCGAGGAGTCTGAGATTGACACCGTGTCCAGCTACCACAGTCGGTAAATCATGAGACTCTTACCTTCAATGAGCAGGAAGAATCCCTTGTCGTTCTTGAGCAGTATGGACAGCGCGGCCCTGGTCATGTCGGCCAAGGAAGGGTCATCAGACTTGACCCCCGCGCTGTCGTCAGCATCCGCCCCCGCGCCCGCGCCCGCGCCTCGCTCCGCGTTGAACTCCAAGTGGGAGTATTCGAATAGACCTGTGAAGGAATATGGTCTATTAATTGATGAAAATATAGTCCATTGGGCTGACTTTGGACGTAGGTTAGCGTATTTAATCCGGTGTTAGTGATATCAAATAACGAGAATATTTAGTTAAGTACCTATTATATATAAATATACATATAGACGAAGCGGAATCCTACATACGCAAATCCGACTCGCACTTCCGTCTTCAATCATACATATACAATAATAAGGATAATAAATAAGGTATTATCCTTATTAATACCTACCAACCAAATTGCCCTCTCAGTCAAAGGATTAAATTAGTAATTTCCACTCTATTCCACAATCGATATTTGTAACCGATCTTCCTAATCCATTTTCAAACTCTCATACGGATGCGCAATGTGGATGCTAATTATACAGATGAACATCGTCAGCGCTATTCAGCAGTACCGGGGCTCTACTCAGTGCTGCAGTAGAATGAATTTTGATTAATGGGAGCAGCTAGCAACGAGAGCACCTGCCGAGTTGCAATATTGCACGATCTAAATTGAATTTTGTTACCGTCTACCCTTTTTAGGATACTTTTAGCGTAAAAATTGTTCAAGAGACTCGAGGCCAGCGTCGGAGCTTTCACCTTGTTTTAGAGTCGCGAGTGAAATGAAAGTCGTAGTACAGATTCAGCTTGAATTTCCCGTCGCATTTTCACCATATAACGCCCCGAGCATGTTGGATCGGATATGGAAGAGGCCAATAAACAGTGTTTGGCGTACAAACTTTTTTATTCTACGGCAAATGAAGTGACGACATTGAGCGAATGTTCCTAGTAAAGTACGTTCAGTATTGACTCACTGTTATTTTTATACGCGCAGCCACAACTCTGCGGCTGCGGCGATATGAACCCCCCAATCCACAGTAAATGATGCCACTGACAGTTGATGCCCCCGCTCATCGCATGTAATTAGCACCTCTATTTACTTGCCAAATGGAAGCCCCGATGAACCAAAATGCTTTAAACGCTCCCCCTGGCGCTGGCACTACACAACTAATCGCAGGACTAATTGTGAAATTTCACTGTCGATTTAGTTCCAGCCAACTACCGGGGTTATTACGCTGCTATAAAACTGTAAATCGTTACATAAACTACATACTAAAGTTTCAATAGACCGCGACTGTAACATTTAGTTTTCATATCGGTGGTTTATTGAAAGTTTTAGCGTGAATGTAGCTGGATGCTGGATGATGATGTAAGTAATAAGAAACTTTACAACAGCAATATTATTTAAACGAGCTTCTACTACGCTCGTAATAAAGTTGAGATTGTTGTGTTATTGTTGCTTATTACGCGCACAGTGCCAATTCCAGTTGTATGTTTCAAATCATTAAAATGGTTTATTTAAACTTTCCTATTGTAGTTGTAGGAACAATTATTGAACATAGTAATTATTCATCTATCGATTCAAATACACTTGCGTACAATGCAAAAGTTCCACCCACCAGATAAGTAACTACCTAAGTCACTAGAACTTTTCAATTGCTCATGACTGTATTAAAATTTATATGTGGAGGTACCCAGGGATATTCCAAGTTCAGTATTCTGATAGATGACGTAGGTAACACATCGCTGGAGGTTACATGGCACTGGTCCAATGCCGTGTACAGAACAAGCCAGTTATATATCTTGTGCAGGAAAACTAATTTTCAAGATAGCTCGAGTCAGATCTACGCGCACTCGTTTACATTATTCTTTAAAATATGGACCAATATCTGAGTACTAGTGTCCAGGAGTAGTAAAAAAATTAAATTAAAAAAATATGAAAAATATACGTAGGTGTTTACATATTTATAAGTACCTACATAATATTATATACTCTCGAATTGCTATAATACCCACCTAAAAATTATAAAATGACACGATATTTTTTGTTGCTTTATCAATTCAATACACTGTTCATGTGAATATTTTCGTCTGGAAATCGGATTCTACATTGTCGGTTGTTAATTAAAATATGAATTTTAAATTGAAGAGTAAAATATCAAACCTTTGTACAATAAATGCCATAGGTAACTTTTTTAATACTGTTTATTTTTATTTACCAACTTTTATTACATTATAAAGTGCTACATATTATAATTTGTTTCTGTATCCAAATAAGCTGCCTTCACTGCACTTCTCAATAAAACAAAGTCTCAGATCGATAAGTGATAAAAAATTAATAATAATGATATAAAGATATTATAATAATAGAGTCTATAAATGTGATTTAACATATTCTGCACTAGAGTCTTACTGTCTCAGTACCACTCCCTCTCATTGCACCGAGACAGAATTACATTAATTACAGCCCCCACTTTCAGCAACACTAAGATGTTTAAAACTACATTATTCTGAGATCCAGCAGACGCCTTGAGTGCAGATGTCTGAGCATCCACACTGCGACAGTATGAAATTAAATCATGATGTTTTAATTTTATCAAGTCTCGCAAACAAAGGATACTTTTTAAATTTATTTGTTTTGAAGATTCTATTTATGGATCACTTTATATGGCTTTTCACAAGAATGAGTAAGGGTTGAATTGAGTTTGTTCTGAGTGCGATCTATTTTGGTATTTAACGGAGAAGTGCCGCGAGCAGAGCCTCCGACAATGAGGCTAATTCAAAAGATAATAAACTTAAATTAAAACCTGTCATAACTTTTAATTGAGCTTTAAAATTTATTTTAAGTTACATTGAATACATCTTGTTTAATTTGGAAGTTAAATTGATTTGCAGGAAATAATTAAAACATGAAATTTTATGCAAACCGCATTATTTATTTGAGTATTTAAATAAGCTTAGTGACAGATTTTCATTATGTACACGCAGTTATGAGCTTTTGTAAACACACAAGTTACACAAAATTGCGTCATTAAAATAATTTAAATTTAGAATATTATGCATGCGCAAATGCTGAAACGTGACTGAATAGCGATATCGTAAAATAACGAAGGGTAATGGTCAAACAAGGCAATAGGAAATGAATTCCTTTGTTTGACTAATACCTACCCTTTCTATTAAATTCGTAGAATGAGGGTCATTTTAATATTACCGACAAATATAATCTTTCCATTTTCTAGGAATTACACTAAATACTTCCATTAAACTAACAACGTATCGACTAGATCTAGTGAGTATTACTATAAGGTTATGTTAATTTCCAAACTGCGTGCTACTACTCATATTCATCACTAGATTTCACACAAACTTAACTCCAATCGAATTCAGTTTTAATGATGTTGCACGTTACAACAATACAGACATGACAAGCCCGACTTCCGACAAAGACAATTGTTTCCATCGATGATATATGAAAATCCTGCGGAGCATCGCCGGCATTCTGCTCGTAACAATATTCATTTACCCACAGAACAAAGGAGGCTGTAGCGCAGTACCCAGGACGGATATCAATAGAATGCCTTTTAAACTGGTGGATTAAACTTGCACAGTGCAAGTGGCGGAGAATGCTTTATAAATACTTACATAAATGTACCTACGTTATAATATGTATGGTATGAGGATTGTAATTGAAGTTTGAAAAGCTCTGTATTTAATGTTTTGTATTTGAATAAGGAATAATCTTTGAAAATTGTATTTGTTTTAAATTTTTTACCTAGATTTAAGATTTTTACCTAGATTTTAGATTTTTTATTGTAGCTAGTTTTAAGAGAATAATTATGGGTACTGCATTACCTGAAATAAATGACTGTTTATCATTATTTATTTTTATTTAAGGCTTGATTGTTTTGTTTTACTAGATGCTAAAAGGTCACGTGTAATCTTGTATTTAATCGGCTTGATTTTACCTATATATTCACAGACAACGGCACAACATCCATCCGTTAAAACAAAACATACAAAAACCGCTTTTCAAGTCTTTAAAATGAAGCGTTACAAAGGAAAAAGTCATTTCAAACGTTTAAAAGTAATTTTACGAGACCTTTTATAACGAGTTATTGTTCCAAGACCGTATGCGGGATGTTATGCTAATGACTTGGAAATTAAATAAAAAGAAGATCTCTGGTGCATTTCGTAATGTTATGCTTCCCGCATTTACATAAAAAATTAAACCGCGCAGATGCTATTGTTTTCTTAAATAATATTTTATTAAATTTTCAGTAAATATGCTCACTCTAAGTATAGCCAACTATTGTTTTATTTTAAGTTGATAACGTTATAATCTCCAACGGTGCGCCATACAAAAAGGTCAACAAAATTGAACAAGTAAGTTTTTACTCTAATTTCTCCTCTAGATGTCGCTCTATGTCCAATGTTTCCCGTATAACTTCCTGAATCACACGCCACTTGAATCCATCAATAAACAGTTTGTGTGTTTCATAAACACGAGCAAGTTCCCCAACAGAAGACAAATAGAATCGTACGAGTTGTGCGAATACTACATTATGCGGGGTCCCCAGGGCCGGCCCGGGGGGGTTACTCTATACTGATGAAAAACTAACGAACTAGAGCTATCGTTCAATCGGCACTTTTAATACAACGAGATAGAGTCGTGGCTCGCGCAGCAGCGCTCCGAAACTTCGTTTATCGTCATATAGAGTGACCCCGCGCCGCCGTCGCTGTCGTCGCCGGGTTGAGTCTTTATTCCGAGGAGTATATTTACCCGACAAAGACGTTTGGCATCGCGACGGGAAAGCGGGTTAGCCTTCGGGGAATACAGTAAGTCGGAAACCATGTCTACGAATATTAGAGGTTCTTGAATTTGCATACGGCAGTGGCCAGGGTATAAATTGAAGTGAAAAAAGAAATGGTAGGTAACTAAAATACCTACACATTTATATTAACGTAAAGACTTAGCGAGAGATCCCAGCGCTACTAACAGATTATCATTATCATTGAATCGCATTAATTTTCTGTTTGGTCATGTTTTAAAATTACTTACCAGTTTCATTACACACGGAACTCACAAAACGAGTGAGGTCTCATTTAAGGAGTTGGAAAAACAAACAAATAATATAACGTGTATCTTATCATGTTATACTATATATATTAGATAATTGAGAAGATGTTTATCTTAACAGCTTCTGCAAATAAGTTAGGCTACAATAGCCACCAGAAAGCACATGAGAGAAGTTTGCAGTTATATTGCCCGATCACGGCCAGGAGAGATCAGATTATCTTAACAGCATCACAAGCCACAATCACTCTCACCTATAATACCAAAAACCCACTCACCTAACAAATAATCCACGGCCCGCGGCTCCACCTTAGCCAGCTGTTCTTTACTGTATATATACTGCGCTCGCAGCTTCCTCCGCTTCTTCTCTCGCGCCCAGTCCTCGGCCAGGTTGCGTCCGTCGAGGCGGCGGCCCTCGCGCGCGGGATGCTCCGGGTCCGGGGTCACTGTGGGCAGGAAGTGCCGCCGCCCGCCGCCCAGGATCACCTGCGGAGGGAGCTGGGGTGAGGAACTGTGCGCGTTTAGAGCATATTGGCGATTTTTGTCGATAGTTATTTGATAGGTTCACTGGTGTTTGTATGCTTTTAATCAGTTTTTTATCTTACCGACAGGGGCACTGATCCAGATTTCTTATAAATTGCTATCGAATTACGCTATCGACTTGAGTCAAAAATATCCATGATGTATTATTGGTGAAGCGCCCGTTCAAAGAGTTTATTGACGTCGTCGATAACGAACGCGTGTAACTGCCGCTGGTAGATAACATAATACCTACTCTCGAGCAATGAAGAAGTTTAAGTGATAGGTACAGTGGAACGGCGATGGCAGGTGGAACTTTTTCATTGCTCGGGAGTGTTTATATTGGTGGGATGTTGGTTAAAAATACTATTTGCATCGAATATCGCATACGCGATATAATCAGAGCGTCAGCAAAACATAATCTGTACCTACTTACAGTTCAAATGATTCATCGTTATATAACATTCTGTTTCTATCCATTTGTCTACTAACTTGAAACTAATCCCACAGGGCCAATTCTTTTTGTCTATGTAAAAGTGAGCAATGTTGTGAATACATTCTCTAAAACATTGCAAAATTCGATAGCTTTGTAGTTTCCAGTGAATTTGCTCTTTTACAGATCCTTTACAGTAGAATGAATAAATGCTCCGTGTTTTTGTTCACAGTTCGGCAGTTTAAATTAGATTAGTGATCACATACAAATTGGACTAGAAGTAAACAGAAATTTTGCCTAAATAATATAGACATTTCTTGTAAGAAGGTATTGTTATTTCTTGTTTTAAAATTATCCTTTCATTGGCATTGCTTAGTCACCCGTCGATAGAAACGTAAAACATCTATTTTAAGGATAAACAGGTGTGTAAATAAATCGTAACAAAAGAGTTACAAAACACAAAATCAACACAACAAAAGATCGACTTGAGCACAATACGCTCGAGATTTAAATCAAACATCAGCGCACATTTACATAGGTTTCACGCACAAATACAGAGGGCCCCGGATCCACGAGACCTTTATGATTCCCTGATTTATTCTCTTTGACATTTTCTGAGACTACGTGAGTGCGTTACTTTATTAGATGTGGCGAATGACCCTTAACTGTAGTGTTGTTACACTGCCTGCTCGACAACATTTCATTCCTTATATTTTTTACCCGAAAAATATAAATATAGTGGGGCTCTGGAATTTTAGCGTGGCATCGAGGTTAAATTTTAATTCATATGATTTGAAAGCAAAGTATCTATTTACTTGTGTGTTGAAAACTTATAAGAAATTTAACACAATTTGTTTCCAATGTTCACTTTCCAGTACTTATCGAAACTGAAAATATCGATACCAAGCATCACTTCGTACTCCGGAGAATCTTGCCATATCCTCCATCGGTACATCGACGTCGCCGTGACGTCAGAGATTGAATATCAATAAGAATATCAGTAATCAGTGAGATTTATCCTCAGTTTATCCGGCTTCGTATTTTTCAAAGGTCTGATTTTATATCTGTAGGAATGAAAGAGTTCAAAAGAAAGCGCGGTGTTTGTTTCCGCCAACAGAAGATAAAAATATATTTAAAAAATAGAAAAAGGTTACTGAGATCTTGTTTACAAAATTTTATATCTTAGGTATCATAATCACTGATTTGCTTTCAAAGCCACTTACAAGAATTAGATATCAAGATTTTTAAGTAGGTAGTTTTGTTTGTTATTAAGCAACCTCTCAACATCTGCAGGGTCAAAAAAAATCTTCTCCCACTACACACTGTCCTATTATTTTTAAAAGAAGCATGTCAGGATCGTGGCCTGTGGGGATCCATAGTCGCTGCCTACCCCTTTAAGAGACATGCTTGAGTGTAAATGTACCTATTTATGTATGTATGCACACGTAAAATATTGTCGGATGTCGTCCTCCCAGTAGCGCGACACAACGCTGACTGCACAACTCACATCGATGCTGCGGCCAGACGCGGCGCGCGGCTGGCTGTCGTCGATCCAGTAGCGCGATACAACGCCGACTGCACAACTCACATTGATGCTGCGGCCGGGCTCGTTCTCGAGCAGCTGCAGCGCGATGTCCTTGCAGTCGCGGCGCACTGTCGGCGGCACGCGGCTGTCATCCTCCCAGTAGCGCGACGGCGCGTGCGCGTAGAGGGCCGCTGGTGTCGCGTGCGTCACGCGCGATGTCGTCACGATGCCGCTTGACTTGCCTGCGACGGGTTAAGATAAGGTTAAGATAACAACAATAAGCGGCATCCTAATTGTATTATTTATAAATAGTAAGTTTTACTGGATATTCGATGGCGCGATGCGATACCGTCGTGAGATAACTTTAAACATGAAAATGACATTTCGCTCGCACGACGAAAACGCATCGCGCCATCGTATGATCGCTGTCAATTGGGATGACGACGCCTAAGATAATATCCAAAAAAGTTTCCATTTATAATTATGAAGATACCATTTTGGATACTATGGTATCCACCGGGGTGGATAAGCAATCAATAATAATTTAAGAATTACTTGTATCGACCAAGTCGTAAATTGCGAATAAGTTTCAGGTGCTGTAGCATTTTATGAGGTTTACAATGTGAATGTAGGTCAACGCTAGTTAGTTAAGATATTGAGGTATATAAATCAGTGTAGGTTCAATCAATGCTAAGCCATCCGCAAAAAGATTTAAATTTTATTACATCAAGCTAAGTTTATGATCTTTTCTGTGGGTAAAAGTGACGGATTGCTGACCTAAAAGTGAGGTGAATTTTTGAATCAGCTTTATGAAAAAGAGGCTGCAGGGTTGGCTGATACAAGTCAATAACGATAATACATCCGGGTAGAAATAATAAAGATGGAAGTTGAGCATTCAGCATCAATTTATTTCTATAAAAGATTGTGAGGTAAATAATTGAATGAGTAGAGCCTCCGCGGCTGCTTACGTTCATCAAAGTGGGCCGCATTAGATGATTGGTTTCTACCTCGTAAAGCTTTGGTATTTGGTTATTACGACATCGGCGAACCAAATTAAGTGATTGCAGATGTAATTTCAGGTCTGCGATTCTTGGAATGAGGAAAAATTCTTTAATAAATAAAATGAAGGGAAGCGGAAATAAAACGAATTACACCTCGTGAATTATTTGAAGTTATTTTTTATTACAATTCCCCGTAAATTTACTTCGAATTTAATTACTTCCATGGAATTTTGTAGCGAATTAAATTTAATTTGATATTTTATACACGACAGGCACGTAGGTGATGAGTGCCATGACACCATTATCACAAAAAATAATAAAAAAATATAAAAAGCTACTTTGCTACGAAATCTCGTAGTCATTGCTACGAATTCTCGTAGTCAATGCTACGAAATTTCGTAGCCATTGATCGAAACATACCAAATCTTTATGACGATCTTATTTTCTAACAAACGACACTAACAACCATCAAAACTCTCATCTCACCAGCCCCATGCGCCCAGTCCACCAGCGAAGTCACCCTCGAGTTGACAGCAGACGAGCAGCTGTTGAACCTGGCGCCGGCGTCCAGCCCCAGCGTCTCGTACCGCGCCTTCACTCCGCACAGCAGGGCGGTCGCGCAGGCGGAAGATTCGCCGGTTTGTGCGTCCAGGTTGTACGTCTGGGGAGGGGAGGAGGGTTTAGAACGGGGGTTACGAGGTGAGAGTGTGTTTGAAGGTTGATTTAAATTAAAAGGAAATAGAGGTAGCCTTGTAAACAGAATCAAGTCCCTATTAAGATGATTCTGTCCACATTATTTTACGGAATTACGTTTTGAAGCAATCAACTAAATTTAATCAAAAGCCCAACAATAGAACAAGAGTCACAAAGATCAGTCCCACCTATTTTGTAAATCAAAATAATACATACAATAGGTGGGACCTAGGATTGTTGCTATCTAATACAATAATAAAACAAAACTAACCAGAAAAAAATAACATGATAATAAGGCACTTGTATGAGTACTAAAAATAAGTGTAGCAATTAAGTAGTAATCAACTAAATTTTCGTTTAAATTTTTCATATAGATTGATCGTTCATTAACTGCCGATTCCAAAAAGTAGTTATTATTCTGTCCCGCCGATATCCATCTGGCTATTTAAATACTGACTCGCGTGCTACTGGCTGTAATCAGAAGTGTAATCTTATTGGATCCATAATAACATAACTATTATCAGATCAAACCCAAAGTTTCTTCATGACTTTTGTTCTTATAACTACTAATGGCATTATTTGTCAGGAAATCTGTCTGATGTCTGTACATTCCCATAGGGACCACTTAACTTTATCTTTCATTATATTACTTCTTTATAGCAAATTATCACATTATCGTCGGTTAAAATAGGTATTAAGTTATTTATTACCAGCTTGAATTCTGTCAAGGGATTTTCTTGCTGGCACATTAAGCTGGATTTACACGACAAGTGTAGTCTCAGATTGACGGACTGTTCGGATTGTAATGACTATTGTAATAGCTACTTCCTATTATTTATCAATCACAATACTTTATTATGTTTTATTTTCATTAATATTAGATCTAACACACACTCTATTATAGATTTAACTGGTTATAGATTTACATAATATTATGTTACACATTAATATAGTACGCATGTACAAAGTGTAAATAAAACCCAAGCTAACATGAAGCTTAAAGTGTAGGTAGTAACTACTAGTAACACAACTCCATAACGGTGAACAATGTGATCCCATACAAATACAGGCATGAATATTCGACACGGTGGCGGTGTATCGTCGGATACAATCCGCAACAGACGTCAAACTTCCGAGCACACGCCCATTGTCCGGGAACGTTCCCGGGCAGGCTCCAATAAGATCTCATAGACACGAGATTGTAAACAGTTTGAAACTAACAATAAGAGGCGTCGTACCTACGTATTAAAGGATAGTTTGCGCGCGATTCTCTTGTTTGGAACAAGTTTATAATCGCTCTTCGTATTCATTTGGGGACTAAAGTTTGTCGCTGTTACTACGTATTCCTTAGCGAGTAGTTGAAGATTACAATCTGCTATAGAAATAGATTTAGTCATACATGGTGGCATTCATGCGTAAAAAATAAGGCCTTGTACAGTTTTATTATGTTGGAACTTGGCTGCGTCCTTTACTTTGGCTTTGCTCCAAAGAAATCCGGAAGATGACCATAAACTAAGTAATTCGAATATAAGAGACTGTTAGCCGGGCCGGATAGAAACAGAGGGGAGACATACATTCACACCGAACCAGACTGTCTTTTATTTATTCACACAGGGTATTATCCTTACCTAATAAAAACACTAAAGCGTAATCAATTCATAAATTTTAAACAACTTAATAAATTTTGATGAAACTTAGGTAGGTACATATCTAAAAATAATCTCGACCACGTCAATGTTTTGTCGTTTTTTTATTAAGGCAAAAGATTTCAGAGAGGAAGTATAATAAATTGTGGTCTCCACTCGAGAACTCCCTTTCCACCACGGTTCTCTGTTCTTCGGCAAATACATAATATATTAGGTATATATCGGAAGGCATAAACCTATACACGCATTGTCCCCTAGTGACAGTAACAGACAGAATGCCCGAGCCCGGTTACACAGAGTCATTCACACCTCATTTGCCCTATTTCTGTCCGCCCTATGAATGAACATATCTCGATCCGTACCTTTGGGAATTTGCCGATTCATGCCAAACATACGAGTATTGCTCTTGCAAATGTATTGGGTTAGTTTGTCAAAGTATTAGTGAATTGAAGGAGCTATCTGCTTTTAAGCTGCCCCACGGTTAATGTTGGGGATTTGTATATGTCGCAGGCAACTGGTTTAATCTCCTGTTTGATTGAACCACTAGCCCGTTCATTGGATGGCGCTGTTCAGTTGTATGACTAGGCCGAACGTTGATTGTACAAACGTCACAAAACGTCCAACTAGTTAGCTGACTTAAAATCAGTCAGGTGGTGAATAAAACAAATATGGCGTCTAACAGCTAACAGCTGACACTAAAAGCACCTATATTGTTAGTTTTTTGCAAATAAATAAGCTTTAAAGTACGTTATTTGTGTTAAAACAGTGTGACAACATGAATTTACCTATTATTACGCCGCGGGCGGATAGTTTCAAAGAAAAAATGGTGATCTCGACGAGATACTTAGGTGGTCACAGAACTTTGGCATTTCCGTCAACCCCAAAAAGTGTCAGTCCATAATTGTAGGTAGTTCTAGACTTTTATCCTGTCTGGACTATACCACTGTACCTCCAGTTAAATTTGACGGGCGTGTGGTACCTTACTCACCAACTGTTATTGACCTAGGACTGACTATCGATCAACACCTGAGTTGGGAGCAACAGTTGGACAAGGTGTCTCGCAAAGTGTATGCTTCTCTCCACTCCATGCTTCGCCTTAAAAACTTTCTTCCTCAACACACGAAATTAGCATTAGTCAACTCACTGCTCCTACCGATCCTGGACTACGCGGATGTGTGTTATTTGGATTTGACCGAGGCACTTCTCAATAAGCTTGAACGCTTATTGAACACCTGTATCCGTTTCGTTTTTGGGCTACGTAAATATGATCACGTGTCCCAGTACCGCGCACAGCTAAAATGGCTCCCCATCCGAGATCGTAGAAATCTACGGATTCTATGTCTCCTCTTTTCTGTCCTCCACGAGCCAAATACTCCCCCTTACCTTAAGTCCATGTTCAACTTTCTTTCTGACACTCACACTCGTCATCTCCGTTCCTCCCATAATCATCTATTAGCACTACCCTCTTTCCATTCTGGTTTCATGTCAGACTCTTTCGCTGTCACCGCTCTGCGCCTATGGAATAATCTTCCCGAGAACATTAGGAAAGCTCCTTCCCGCAATGTCTTCAAGCGACTAACCCGTGCTCATTATCTCAGCAAGTTAGATAAGTAGCATTTTCTTGTACCTCTTTGAATATTATTATTTTGTATGTATTATTGTATATATATATTTACTTTATAGTATTATTAGTAATTTATAGTATGTATATTTTATGTATGTCTATTAAGTTAATTATCAAGTGACTTTATTTTGTTTTTGCTTTTTCAATTTAGTAACTACTTTTTTTTTTGTTGCACCTTTCTACTAGTTTTTCTGTACCTCCTGTAGGTTGGCTGGTAGAAAATGCTTTTAGCATTAAGTCCACCTTTTGTACACTTATATTTCATATTTGTGCAATAAAGTATCAAATAAATAAATAAATAAATAAAAAAAAGTGGTGAAACTGGATAATTATGAACAACAATATGAAGGTACGTTTATTGTTATTGTTTAGTTAATTTGTGAGATAAGAGCTTTGTAACTTGTCTGGTGATGTTCACCCTAACCAGACATTACAAAGTTGCTATACTATATCCCATTCAACGACTTCGCTGAATGACGTTCAGTCAAGACGTCGAACGTTACAATCAACGACTTGACGAGTTGTCCTTTAGTCATACAACTGAACAGCGCCATCCAATGAACGGGCTAGTGGTTCAATCAAACAGGAGATTAAACCAGTTGCCTGCGACATATACATAATTATATTGCTGTGTCGCTGAGAAACTTCAATACTGCGATGTAGAAATTATTGATGGTATGAGGATATTGACCAGCGAACGGTATGTGTGTGTGTGTGTGTGTGTGTGTGTGTGTGTGTGTGTGTGTGTGTGTGTGCGCGTGTGTGTGTGTGGTACGTTGGCGAGCGCGACGGCGGGGAAGGTCTCCCAGGCGAGGTCGCGCTCCTCCCCGCGCCCCCCGCGCCGCTGTGTGTGTGTGTGTGTGTGTGTGTGTGTGTGTGTGTGTGTGTGTGTGTGTGGTACCTTGGCGAGCGCGACGGCGGGGAAGGTGTCCCAGGCGAGGTCGTGCTCCTCCCCGCGCCCCCCGCGCCGCTGTGTGTGTGTGTGTGTGTGTGTGTGTGGTACCTTGGCGAGCGCGACGGCGGGGAAGGTGTCCCAGGCGAGGTCGTGCTCCTCCCCGCGCCCCCCGCGCCGCTGCCCGCGCAGCACGCGCGCCGCCGTCGCCGTGGTCAGGCTCATGCCGTCACCCACCACCAGGATTATGTTCCTGGAAGAACAAAACAACGGTTAGCGTCATAAAAAATATATAATGTAAGTAGGTTATTAATACAATATATACGCTTTTGTACCTTGTTAAACTACTTTACAAACCATCAGTTTTTTCATGACTGAAACACATTAAAAAGGAGCCTGTCCGGTTGCAACGTGGGCCGTCAGGGATTCACGCTTATCCTAAAAATCATTGACCAGTCAGAGTTTGTCATTGATTCGTTAAGAAGAAGAATTTAATCTGCTTGCAAATATGCTTAGATAAAGAATCTACCACTCCCTTAAAGTCCCCTATCTTAGTCATTGTAAGAAGACCACACGTGATTGCATGTAAGACGCCCGCCGTTGAATAGAAACTGCTTGCTTGTCCAGTGCAGTCCGAAAATACAAAGATTTGCTATCGACAATTTCCATTTAAATAAGCCACGCTATTGAATAAATAAATGTTCAATGTACATTTAAAATGCAAAACTTAGGCGTGATATTTGCGATAAAAACTAACATTTTCAAATAAAGCTGTCGTGTTTTTATTGCCACATTTGAACCAGCAAAAATGTGCCTAAAGCCTCACAACACTGTCCAGTGCCAAAATATGCCGACATGCTGTCAGCAGAAAAACGCTAAATTGCATTCACCGTGAGTGAATAATGATGGTAGCTTTGAAATCCCTAAACTTCTTTTAGCATTTACTTTAGCTTTATTTTTGTATGGCTACATTAACGAGCGGGGTTTTAAATAAAACTATATAGATATACTAAAACTTGCTTGTAAAGAACTTGAGAGAGACTTGAGTACACAATGCAGAAACAAAAGACAACTCCAACGTACTAACCACAGAAGTACGTAAGTGCAAACGGGAACTACTTACGTAAATAAAGTAAAGTGTAAAAGTACCATCTTAGAAATGAGTTTTTCAATAGTCAAACTCATTAACGAAGCACAATCTCTATTAGATCTCATTTCAAGTAGAAACTGCAGCGAAAATGCCACACACAGGATTTTCTGACTAATAATACTCCCTTTTTCGGCCATGATATTAAAACAAAGTCAATTCTACGAAACAATAACCACGTTTGTAGCACACGAGTACGTCGGCTACAGATTATTTATAGATAAACTCAGTTAGGCTCTCTGAAAAATTGGCAAACGAAGCTTTACAAAGAATCCGATTGTAAAATGTTGCTCTCGATAAGTCCTCGGTTAGTGCATTGTTAAGTATTGTTTGGTGAGAGCGGGGTGGGGCGGGGTGAGGGGCGCGGGGCCACTCATTCCGATTGGACTCCACTAACTGTGTGTAAAAGCTTTAGCTTCAAATGAACAGAGTGCATCGCTGAGAGTAGAAATAAAAGTTTCAGAGTGTTTATTGCCAATAATAACAATTTGGTAATAAATAATAATAATTTACTTGCAGCTAATAGACCGTCTTTCAACCAGTTTCTTCTGATTTCTTTATCAAATATAAATAAGATACCAAGTCATTGTGATATGAACTATACAGAACCCCAACCATGACTTGACAAATTATGTTAGCGAGAGCGTGCAATGTTTTGTATCCGTCTTATAATTGGCCCAATTTTGTTCACAAAATAAATCTAGGGCGCTTTGCTACCACACGACGCTCCATATATTATTATATATAAAACATTTATTTTCAGATAACAAGATCCATAGTACATGCAATGTCAATCAAATTAAAAATAAAATTATAATTAAAAATTAAAATTAGATCACAATAAATCAATAAATTAATTAAAATTAAAATTAAAATTACATCACAATAAATCACAATTAAAATTAATTAGTATAATTCATAGAGTATATTAATTTATATCGGTTCAATTATATTTAACTATATTTAAAACAAAATAAAAATAAATAAATAAACAATGTCACATTAATAAATAATAAGGATAAATTGTGTAAAATATAAATTAAATTGATAAAAAATGAAATATTAAATACAATTGATCCGAATAAAACAATATAGCATGTCAGGCATGTCATTATATTTAATGGCTATAACCTATTTATTGCTTAAAATTAAACAGCTTTCTTTTCGTGCAATTTATATTATGTTTCTCACTATTTATGTACAGCATAAAATCATAATTCGTAGCCACTTGAGGACAAATACAGAGCAACTCGTGCTCCGAGACATCGCGCATGACATCTTCATCACCTGTCAGTCAGTCCTTCAGTAGTTTTACTTTATGGCGCGACATCACTAAGCATGTGTTTTACGAGGTCTCCAACGACACAAGTCGCTCTACAATACTCTACATTAGTCTCCTAGTGGGTAAGAGTATACTTACTTGGCGACGGGCTTGTTGCTGGCGGCGTACTGCAGCCGCTTCTGCAGCGTCTCCTGTGCCTGCGCGTACCAGTACTGCCGGTCTGCAACCACAACACATTGTAGGGCAACTACACACTGTAGGGTAAACACATTGTGGGGCAAAAACACATTGTAGGGCAACTATACATTCTGAGGCAACAACACAGTGTAGGGCAAATACACATTGTAGGGCAATAGCACAGTGTAGGAAAATAACATATTGTAGGGCAAGAACACATTGTGAGGCAAAAACACATTATGAGGCAACCATACATAGTAGGTACAACTATATACCTACCAACATTACCCCTACAGGGCCATCTGTCCCAGCCGAGAATCGAACCGAAAATCCTCTACATATTATTACTATTAATAGTCTTTCCGCCTCAACAATATTTTTTGCTATTTATCGCAACATCATTTTTGAAACCAGATATTATTGCACATATAAACTAGTTATACCTAGGTATCTATAGTAATACATAATTGAATGTGAGTGAATAGCACAGATATTTATCCACCCATGAGTCAATGTTTTGACTCGCAGTTCAAATAGAAAATTCGCAATCATTCGGGATAAAGCACAATCCCTCGCCGAGATTGGCAACTAGTGAAAACAAAGACAATGAAATTGAAATGATTCTCATGTAACCTTTGTTTGGAAGATATTATTGTACACCACAATAACTCAATTTCATCTGGATTTCATGTAGAAAAATAAGTATTTATTTGGTTTCTCCGTTTCTCACAAATAATATTTTTCGCATGAAAATCTTAATGGAGATTTTTAGAAGGCCGATAAACGAGTTTGGTGGCACGTAGTGGCTTGATATGTTAAACATAGACAATTGTTACCTGATTTTTATGATAACAATTCATAATTAAAGTTGGTGGCGCTTGCGAGTCACCTCTATCTACACCTTCGGGAATACAGTCGTGACACACGCGAGTACGTGAAAATCTATACTATCTTTTTGTAGAATCAGAGCCGCGAGCACACGAT
Organism: Plutella xylostella; assembly: GCF_932276165.1. Taxonomy (NCBI): domain Eukaryota; kingdom Metazoa; phylum Arthropoda; class Insecta; order Lepidoptera; family Plutellidae; genus Plutella; species Plutella xylostella. The sequence goes on from NC_064003.1 coordinate 296,082, forward strand.
TCGAAACCTCCGTTTACCTTTCGTATCGTCAAATGTCACTGTCAAAATGTAAGGCAAATTTGTTAGTTCCAAAAGTGGCATTTGTTTTTTCCATATGTTTGTGTAGATTCAAAAATAGTATCGAATCCTGTGCTCGCGGCTCTGGTCTATCTCAATCGATATTCTTCCTTAGGGGATCCTAGCGGCGTATGTGATTCGGAGGCTAGTGAATATTTTAACAAGCTACATACCATAAGTCTCCTTGACCTCAGCCTTCATGGGCGCCGGCACGAGCTGGCTGCAAGTAAGCGTGCAGGCCGCGACCACCAACCACAACCACGCGCGCATGGCGGGACCGCCGCATTGGTGCGCCACTCGCTGCAGCGACCAATCACGGCGCGATGCTCCCACGATGTACGCACAGCTGACCAATCACTGCTAGGTGCACCACCGAGTGATGTGTACAGCTAGGTGCAGAGACCAATCAGTGCTAGGTGCAACACCGAGAGATACGTGCAGCTAATTGGTCAAGATTCACTGATGTTCGCACTAGTAGAAAGTTTTTTAAGATATAATATCTTTGGAACGTTAGTGATTGTATTTGTACGTTTGTTTTTTTGGAAAATATAATTATCCTAGCAATTTAAACTTTGAAGAAGCTTATAACTACATCACACGGTCACTGGTTTTCAAAACGTCATGGTTTTCACTGAACTATGCGCTAGTTTTCGCAGTTAGAATCACAATGTTTTAAAGTTAGAACAAGAGATTCGTATCATGGCCCTTTGAACTGATATTTGTAACTTTTCCGTTTTATAAAGCACATTGTCCGCGAGTGGACACAATGGAGTTCATTCCTCTGGGTGACAGTTCCTGTAACAAAGAAAACATATAATTAATTTAGGTAAATTGCAAAAAAATAACATTCATGGTTATACACCAAAGTAATTATGTAAAGAAGTGAAGCCAAGTTTCGGCGTAGACAGCGCTTTAGTAACAGATGATAATAAACAGTAATAAGCAGTAGCTTTTGTCCCGAATTATCGGGAGTTGTACCGATTTTGACTCACAGAATAATCAAGATAATTATTCTGAGTGTAGACGAGCCTTAATATTAATATCGGCGAGTTGAGGGTAGACTAATTTTATCCACGTAAACGAGCAGCGCGGGAGCGCTTTGCACTTTTGTGTGAGCAGCCGCGGTGAGCAGACGGTCAGAGTGAGGGAGTGATCAGTACCGTGGGATCGTGAGGACCCGGCGCAGCGGAGCCGAGGCGACCAGGCGCGTGGAGCCGAGGCGGGAGTGATGGCCCGGTTCAGACAACAGCCAGTTACAGCATGTGCGCGCAGTTACAGCTAAGTGACCTTTCTACTTACCTTTTATCTCTCGTTTATGATTGATAAGTTAGACCTACACTTGATTTCTTGATGTACCAATTGTGTTTATAATGAGTAAGGAAACTAAGGAGGTAATGTAAGGTTTAAAGGAGGTACGAGTACATACCGTACCCGTACCATATGATAATAGATAGATTAGATATTCAGTGCGCCAGGGGAAACAATCCCATGTGATCAGTGTAAGAAGCTAGGGAAACAATCCCATGTGATCAGTGTAAGAAGCTAGGGAAACAATCCCATGTGATCAGTGTAAGAAGCTAGGGAAACAATCCCATGTGATCAGTGTAAGAAGCTAGGGAAACAATCCCATGTGATCAGTCCCAGGGAACAACCTTGCTAGCGAGGCACGGGGTGGCTATAGGGGAGGTTGGAGGCCACTGGGGTGAAACCCCTAAGAACATCAGGATTATCCTTACCATTCAGACGATCAGGTTATTAGACTGATCGGTCATCACGTGTGCGTGATATTAAGTAACTAATTTGTTTATGATATATCCCATATTCGGTTCGTCACCGTGATTAGTATGTTTGTACTAATCACGGTTATTAACAGTTCAGATATTCGCGTTTACTCATATAAATAGTTAAATGAATTCGCGACATGGTGGAGATGCTGGGATCTGAGTGCAGTGTTACAGCTTTGTTTGACTTACGTGTAATTTATTTTTCCCTGCAAAAGGGTTTTGCAAAATACAAGAAAAGTTATTTTGAAATATCATGATAAACGTTCACCAGTGAATACTTTAGTTGTTTGAGAGAAATTGGGGACTATTCTTGAGACTCGTGAAAGGTTTTAATGAAAATATACACATAAAGATTAAGATACAAGTAAATTAGTTTGGTGTAACTGTTATATTAGTAGTCAATAGTATTTGACTGATTTAAGCATTACTTATTGAGTATCTGATGAAATTACAAGTACCTATAAATTGAAGTAAACCTTTGAGAGTTTAAATGATACATGCATTAGAGTCGCTTTTAGAGTAGCGTAACATTATAGTGACAAGATCCTTCCAGTAGTGGATGGCATACGATATTTGAGAGGATTATGATTGGAATTTTGCAGTATGTCAATTTGCAGTTAGCAATTGATCAAATTTAGACCTGCAAATGAGCGAAGTCAGATTTGAATTTATTAGTTATCATACTGAAATAATGTGATAGTACAGTCCGTTCACCGAAATGTGACTTTTAGATAATGAGTATTGTAGTCTACAATCTGTTCACTCAGCATATATTTTTCCCTGAGTATTATAGATATACCTATTTAGTGAATTTTTGAGTAATATATCATAGCGTGTGTGAGTAATTTATTCCTGGCACTTATTATGGTGCAGATTCAGATATTTAGTGATTGAATTAGACGCCATCGGGATAATCAAGTGGTTGCTCACAAGTTATTGGACTGCAAAGATGTTACATAGTTAATGCTATCCTTGATAAATGAAGCACAAATTCTACAATTTTATAATGAAATGAAACTTGTAAAGGTTCAAGTCACAGTACGAGGCGAGTAGACAACAGGCGCCCGCGCTGGCGCCATCGCCCGTTTTCTTTGTTAGGTTACATTGTTGCAGTCTAAATAATTTGCAAAGAAATTTGTTTTTTATTGCCTATTGAATATGGTTCAGTTTAATGAAGGATTTCCCAGAAAATATTTTTGATTTGATGATAAGTAGTACAAAACTCAGGTGATGCTCTTGCTTGTGGGTAGCTACTCCTTGAAATTTAGAATAACCAGTTGAAAAGCTATGAGCTAAAGAATATACCTATACCAGATGTTCGAAAGGAACAGTTTGCCTATTACCAAACATTTTGTAGTTCTCTTCGGATTGATAATTCGAGGATATTAGAATTAGATATCGTGAAAGTTGGTAGAACTTGTACTAAGTATCTGAGTTCGGCCGCCACGGCGCAGTCCGCGTTGCACGTGCACATACGGGATTTCCACTGAACTTCTTAGACGGTCAAGATTAATCTCTTGACATGGAGTCAAGTAATTAAATTCAAAAAATTGTACCGAATATGAATAGTGAAGTTGTCAGTTAATGAAGATTATACCCATGTACCTATATATTGTTCTCTGAAGTTATTTTAATAAATTCTGCTTTATAATATAATAAATAAAGCTTCAAGTTATTTAGAAGTTAAATGTATGTCTTACTTTAGTTCAATGTGAACTTTAAAATGTTTAGATTTCAGTAAGCGTTAAACTTTAGTTACAAGTGAATGGCCTTAACCAAGGAGCGACTCAGAAAAGGATCAGAATTTAAAGTACTTAGCTTATAAATCAAAGAACGTTTTTGGTTATTAATACCCAAGCAGGGTGGCCAATATCGGAGAATGAATCTCCTCTTGAAAATGAATATGATTCGCATTGTGCCCAATACTGTTAAGAGTGTTTGAATTGTCATTGTACTCTTACTGAGTATACTTACTTATACTTACATACATCTTAGCAATGTAAAATTTCAGATAAATTCTTGCGATTTTCTTCTTAAGCAGACCAGTCGTAACATAAGTCTGTATAGTTGCTTAAGTACTGTACTTTCAAGCTAAAGTTTCTGAAGGTAAAGGAAAACAAACTGTAAAATTTATATACTCAGTTGAAATTAGATATATGTATACTGGGTTAACTAAGACTATTCCTTTTCTTTGCATAATAAGTACCAAGTTGGGACACACAATTACGTGCCAACGTAAATAAGATATACCTATAGAATGTTTATAGTAATCATAGAATTTAAAGGATCACGAGTGATCTCAGAAGTTTTAGTCAATGAGTCCGAGAGGAAAATAAGTAGTTTCAGTTTCATCAAAGTTGAAACAGTTGTATGTGAGATGAAGTTGATTAGTTTCGTTCTAGCTGTTAGAATTATAGCACAAGTAAATAAAGTGGCGCGACAACACTTGCATGGTTGCATGTTATGACTTATCAGTAACAGTAAGTTGTCCAACAGTAAGTTACTTATTCAGAGAGACCAAGTTAAGTCAGTCAATCAGCATTGTGGTATGTGGTATTCACCATATTTTTACCACCATAATATTGAAATCTGTCGTAAAATTGGCATTTTTTATGAAAGTTCTGCTATGATTAATGTTATAACATTCTAGTTATAGCACGTAAAATAGCCCAGTTGCAGAAAAAGCATTGCTATTAAGACATTAGAATTCAGATCTAGTTAAGAAGTCAATCTAGACTACTCATTGACAATGTGGAATACCTACAAAGTAACTGTCAAAATCTTAGTGATACATATCATGTTGGTACAGTAGATCGATTATTAATTTAGAGTTTTACTTTACGAAACGTGGTCTTAAATCCATGGTTATAACAGTACTGATATAGAGGAACGTTAGATATAGAACATAGACCACCACAGACTTAAATTAGTCATCAAAGATAAAATTCAGATTCACGTTATTTTGAATCCAAAATAGTTTTATTAGTAAAAACAAGTTTGCCATAGGTAAATAGTATGGGTAACCAAGTAGTATATAAACACATCTCTTTTATTGAGATCTGCAATATTTTTAGATTTGAATCATTATATCATATTTTTAGAGTCCAATTATGTGTGGTGTACAATGTATAATTGTATACATATAATGCACATGACCTTAACTAGCATGTGGTATTGGTACTCATAAAGTAAAGTACCTACGTAAGAAGAGAATTATATGTAGATATACATGGGTACGTACGTACGTCACCAATGGAAGAAGAATTCAATAGACAGATAGACGGTAATCCTCTTTATGTTTCCTTAACATACAGATGTTATATCAGAAGAACATTGTATAAGTCAGAAGTTTAAGTAGTGTGAGTGTTGAAGCAAAAGGGTACCTAGTGGGTACCTAAGTCTCAATTAAAATTAAAGATTAACAATTTTCAAGTTAAATATTGAGTACTTACCTAACTAGAGAACGGATGTGTAAACTGGTGCTTACGTACTATGTATTAGGCTTGAAGAAGGATAGATAGAATATGTGCAACACATGTAGGTACATGTGTTGCACATGATGTTGGCTGTGTTTTAGTGTGAATAAATGAAATGAATATTTGAGGCCCAATGGGGATGTAACTGAAATATTATGTAATTATAAGATAAGATAAGAAGACCTTTGTGCAAGGTATGCAGATTGGGGCATACAATTCCGGATAAATTTTTAAATTTACAACTCAATACCGGGATTCCGGTATTGGTGCCGGTATTAGACTTCATTGTAATAAATGGCATATATTGTGTTTAAAGGTCGTGTAGGACCAAATTAAACAAGAAAAGTTTTACTTACAACAATTGTGTATTAGAGTTTATATTTTAGAATATATATTTTTAACATTGATTTTCGTTTACGCATGGACAACAGTAGATTTCCAACGTCCGAAAACTACATTAAACGGTTGGAAACAAGTGGGCTTTCGTGGTATATAGGAACACAAGGCTAACTACATTTATAGCCTAAAAGGGTCCGATTCCGGTGTTACTTCCATGCCGGTATTAACGTTCGATACCGGTATTGAAAAAAGCATAAAGTTTGTCCGGGATCCCGGTAGACAGATATGCAAATGGTAACCTGTGTGCATTTTATAGTGAATGGGTACTACTATACTTGTTCATTGAGTCAGAGTCAGAGTCAGAGTCAGAGTCAGAGTCAGAGTCAGAGTCAGAGTCAGAGTCAGAGTCAGAGTCAGAGTCAGAGTCAGAGTCAGAGTCGGAGTCAGAGTCAGAGTCAGAGTCAGAGTCAGAGTCAGAGTCAGAGTCAGAGTCAGAGTCAGAGTCAGAGTCAGAGTCAGAGTCAGAGTCACAGTAAGAGTCACAGTCAGTCACAGTCAGAGTCACAGTCAGAGTCAGTGGCAAAGTTAGTGCCCGTTGTAATTGGAAAGGTTGAGCTAATTTATAAGTAATGAACCTACCCATACATCTGAACTTTCATAGAACGTTGAACAGAACTATAGACAGAACATATAATTGCATATCAGTATCAGTATCAGAACCAGTATCAGCATCAGTATCGGTGTATGACTAACCGTGTCATCAAACTCTGTATAATAACCAAGTCCAGTAATAATAATAAATAAATAACTTTTATTGATCCAAAAACATGTAAAAATATACATCGAGTGAACACTATAAATATGGTAAACCTTGCCACCTAAACTAGGTTTAAAGCCTGTAATATAGGTGACAAGCTCTTCCGTTAAATCTAAGTAAGAGCATGTGAATGTATACAATTTTACAGACAAAAAGTATTGACATAAACAAGAAAATTAAAAATAACATGCAAACTTAACTAACTATAATATCTTTTGAAAAACAATTTTGAATGTTATATAATATATGTATGTATATAATCACTAAGATTATTAATTTTTATATGTATGTAGGTATCTAGTTAGTAGACTAAATTTATAAGCAATAGCAGCTATACCTCACAGATAATTAATTTGAGTTACAGTATTTTCATTATAGAAGGAACTACATTATCCCCGAAGGGGTGATATTAATAATTTTTCTGTCTCTTCATAATTAAGTGGTTTGAGCCAGTTTAAAAGTATTCGCTTGATTTC